>NC_138053.1:73461038-73681452 GCF_964194185.1 Rhinolophus hipposideros | reverse complement strand
GATATATAGAGAGAGAAGTGAGGGCCTTTTGAGGCTTAGGCTCAGAACTATCATGCCGTTTGTATTAGTTTCCTATGGCTGCCACAATAAAGTACTATTAATACAAATGGGTGACTTGAAACAACGGGTAATTTGTTGTTTCACAGTTCAGGTCAGAAATCTGAAACCAAGGTGTTAGCAGGGTCATGATCTCTCAGAGGGCACCAGGAAGGATCTGCTCCAGTCTTCTTTTTTAGCCTCTGGTGACCTTAGGTGTTCTTTGGCTTGTAGATGACTGTCTTCTCTCTGTGTGTCTTCAAATCATTTTCCCTCTGTATATGTCTGTGTTTTCAAATTTCCTCTTTTTATAAGGACACTAGTTATATTGGAATAGGGCCCACTCTAATGACCTCTTTTAATTTGACCTCTGTAAAGACCTTATTTACAAATAAGGTTATATTCCAAGGTACTGGGGACTTCAACATATCTTTTTGGAGGCAAATTCAACCCATAACACTGTCACTTCTGCCACATTTTGTTGGCCAAAGCAAGTCACAAAGCCAGTGCAGATTCAAGGGCTGGGGAAAAATAGACTCTACCTCTTGCAAAATAATATTGCAAAAGGTATGGATACCAGAAAGGCATTAACTGTGGCTATTTTTTACAATCAATCTAACATCTTTAGCAAACACAGGTCAAGAAAAGTCTCAATAATAATGTAGTTACGACCTATAATGTATTCTTTTTTTTTCTCTCTAATGTAATTCTAATGTCTGCCAATCCATCTAGTTGACTGGAGGCATGTGGCTATTTTTTCTTTGCTCTGTAGTATTTGTCTATGCAGCTGGGAACTGAAAAAAAAAAATCCAGATGCATCTGACTCAAAGGAGAAGGATCTTCATGCTTTTTGTCATGTTAAATTTCATGACCAAAAACTTGCGATGTCAAATGAAAAGTCTCAGGGAGTCTTAAGGCATTGCTTTGTGTGTTCTGCACTCTATAAGGTCAACTTGTATATAGACTATATCAATCAATTCCTTCCCTTCCAGCTTATAGTTCAGGTAGGAACCCACAAATTTACCATTTCCTGTCCCTTCTATTCTTCCTTAAGATCCAAGTTTTAATTAGATGTTATTTCCCTTTAGGTTAAAGAACTTTATTATTTATTTTAGTGCAGGTCTGCTGCTGGTAAATTCTCTTAGGTTTTGTTTATTGAAAAATGTCTTTATTTTGCCTTCATTGCAGAGAATATTTTTGCTTGGTATAGAATTCTAGATTGGCAATTTTTGCCTTAATCACTATGGATATTATTCCTCTCTCTTTGGCTGCTATTATTTCTGATGTTAAGTCTTTAGTCATTTTTATCATTGTTCCCTTGTAAGTGTTGTGTCATTTTTCTTTCAGTATTTTTTTTCTTCAAGTTTTTCAGCAGTTGAGTGATGTGTCCAGGTATGATTTCTTTGTTTTTATCCTCTGTAGGGTTTACAGAGTTTTGTAACTCTGTAAAACTTTTTTTTTTACTACATTTGGAAAAATTTCAGTCATTATTTATCCAAATATTTTGCTGTCTCACTTGCTCCCTCTTCTCTCTCTCTGAGACTCCAAATACATGTATGTTAGAGGTTTGATATTGTTCTATAGGTTCCTGAGGCTCTATTCATTTTCTTACGATTTTTTTTTCTCTCTGTTCTTTAGATTGGATCGTGTTATTGCTATATCTTTATACTGACTTTCTTCTGTCATTTCCAATCTACTCTTAAGTCCATCTACTAATTTTTAAAAATTCAGATATTGTGATGTGTGTGTGTGTGTGTGTGTGTGTGTGTATGAGATCCTTATACAGGGGCCATGCTAATCTTCTCTGTATTATTTCAATTTTAGTATATGTGCTGCTGAAGTGAGCACCAGTATTGTGATTTTTAAGTATAGAAAGTTCATTTTTTAATACTTTCTTTTTTTCTGAGAAATTCTATTTAATCATTTATTATGGGCTTATTTTATTTTACATTCTTGAGAATAGTTAAGATACCTGCTTTAAAATTCTTATGTGCTTTAAAATTCTGCTAAATCCAACATCTAGGTCATCTTGGGGTCATTCTCCATTGAGTATTGGTTACATTTTCTGTTTGTTCCTATGTCTATTTATTGTGTCCTAAACATGTATATGATAGGTTGTAGAGACTCTGGATTGTTAAATATCTCCAAAGAGCCTTTTTTTTTTGGGGGGGGGGACGTTGTTTTAGTTCCCAATCAACCTGACTGGACTCAAATTCAAAATTCAGTCTTTCAGGAGGTGGAAACTGAAATCTCTCTCTTTTTTTCTTTTTGCTTACCTGAACTATTTTTGGTGAATTTTTAAAGTACAAAAAATAGTAGTGGGTTCTAGAAATTACTGCTTCTTTTTTTTTTTTAAATTCATCTCTGTGCTTATTAAGTACATCATTGTTGCTGTGTATGTATTTATGCTTTTGATTCTGACTGCTTTATAGTAGCCCTGTTAATACCTTCTTAATACTAGACATCTGGCCTGGACTGTCTGAGTACCAATAACTGTGCTGAAGGAGCAGAGGATTGTTGTCCTAACAGAAAATAGGGGATAGTCAAGAGCAGAACTTAAAAGCTTTCCTGCAAACTATCTTCTCACTAGGTCCTCTAATTCTTCATGCTAGCCTCAACTCTTCCTTCTCCTTCTGACCCCAACACATATACTAGTTCAAGCAACTTTCAGACTACCCAAGGATTTCTTAGAGTTACTTCTGTTAATTCTTGAAATCCATACTTTACTCTCACTTCTGTTGTTTCTTCTGATTCACCATAAAAATAGGATTATTTTTATAGGGAATCAAAGAAGCTTATGCTAACTTGCTGTCCATCAGGAAAAAAAATGCTCTCTGATCTTTCTCTACTAAGCACTATCTCTGTATTCCTAAGAAGTTGTTAGAAGCTGTATTAGAAAATGCAAGATCAGAAGAAATTAGGTACAACATGTAAATTCTGAGAAAACCTTAATGGAAATAAAATCTTCCATTTCTCCTAACTTTAGTAAGAGATACATTTAAGAAAGAAATCAGTATCAACCTAGAGAGTTCCTCATACATGTGTATAATGCATTAACTAAGTTTTTCATTGATGCTTACAAACATTAGTCAAAATATTGGAAAATCTAAATGATCATCAATGGACAATGGTTAAGTAATGTTCTTCCAAATCATGAAGTGTGATGGATTAGCTGTAGTGAATTAAATAGATCTTTATATATACTGACTGAGAAGAATTGGCAAGGAATACCATTAAGTGAAAAGAAATTGAGGGATGATTTGTTTAGTATAATATCATTTACTTAAAAATAAAATAGCATTTATTAAGTCAAACTATATATTTCTACATATGCATGTGTACTTATGTACTTGTGTAGAAAAAGGATGGGAAGCAAACAAATCATACCATATTGACATGTCTCTCAGAAGAAAAGTAGAATTGGCAGAGTGGTGAAAGGGAACTTTCACTTTATTTGTATTGTTTCATCTTTTTACAATGAGAATGTTGATTACTTGTTTAGTTTTAAAAGTCACTGAAGGACTTAGAATTTGAAAATGACACTCACTGAACATCTTCTTTCTTACAGAAAGAAAAAAGGTCTTTAATGATGTTCTGTCATGTTTGAACATGGATAGGAGCCGAAAGATTCTGCCAGATTTTGATAAACAATTCTCCTTAGATCGAGGATGTAAGTGGACACCTGAGACTCCAGGAGACTTAGCCTGGAATTTCCTGATGAAAGTTCAAGCACTGGATGTGACAGCTAGAGATTCAATCCTCAGACACAAGTTTCTGTGTGAGGATAGCCAAGGGGAATTGCCAGCCGGAGCAGAGAATTTGGAAGTTAGAGACATACAAACCATCAATCCCCTTGATGTCCTTTGTGCTTCTATGCTGTGTTCAGATAGCTCTTTGCAACGCAAAGTCATGTCAAGCATGTATCAATGCAAGTTTGCTCTTCCTCTGCTACTTCCAGATGCAGAGAACAACAAAAGCATTTTAATGCTGGGGGCCATGAAAGACATTGTGAAGAAGCAGTCAGCACAGTCTTCAGGAGCACCTACAGGGGAGACAGAAAAGTTTCTGACCCTCATGAAGATGCCTCTCATCTCTTTTGTGCGTCTAGGAGACTGTAGCTTCTCCAAGTCCAGAATCCTCAACACACTGCTCAGCCCTGCCCAACTGAAATCACACAAAATATTTCTCCATCAGGATTGGCCTCTTCTGGTGCTTCCCCGGCAAATCTCTGATGGCCTGGTTGAAATAACTTGGTGTTTTCCTGATAGCGATGGTCTAACGGAAAACCCTAGTTTCTTCCAAAAGCCTGTTGCTGTGGCCAACCTTCGTGGAGAACTAGAAAGTTTCTGGACAGAGTTTGGTTTCTTGATGGAAGTTTCCTCAGCTGTGTTTTTTTTCACCAACTGCCTAGGTGAGAAGGAATGGGACCTGCTCATGTTTTTAGGAGAAGCTGCCATTGAAAGATGCTACTTTGTCCTCAATCCCCAGGCCAGGGAGAGTGAAGAGGCTCAGATTTTCCAGAGGATCCTGAACTTGAAGCCATCACAGCTACTGTTTTGGGAGGAGGAAGAAGCTGGGGAAAAAGGGAAGAACATGAAGGGTCTCCAAGCTGCCCTCCAAGAAGTGATGTCCTCTTCACTCAGATGTGTGTCCGTGGAAGACATGGCTTGTCTGGCCAGGGAGTTGGGGATCCAAGTAGACCAAGACTTTGAGCGTGTTCAAGGAATTGAAGTTTCCTCTAGTGAAAACTTGGTTGGAACAGTTGAAGAGGAGAGACAACAAAGACACACTCAGCCAAAAAGGTCATCTGAATGCCCAGCTGAGATGCCTGTAACAGAGCCTGCAACTGGATGTGAGGTCAGCCAGATTCTTCAGAATTCCCACCTTACCCCAGTATCTATGCCTCATCTGCAAAACTCCTGTCCTTTACCAATCAGAATTGGAGGTAACTTAAACTATGGTTCTTTGAAAGCCCCTTGGATTATGGGCCCGCACTTTTGGTCAGAACAGAAGTCTAAGTGGTTCTGTCCTTCACCTTTTCAGAATTCAAGGTTCCATAGTCGAGGTAAAAGATTTGGGATGCAGTACTCCCAACCCCAGAGATTTTATACAGGTAACAGGTTTATGAAATTTTCAAGACCTCCTCGGGGACGTCACATGAATGGAACATTTGTGAGACCACCGAGACCCATTCATCAATATGTACAGGCCTGGCCTCAGAGACCACAGACAATGGGAGCTCATGAAAGGTCTCCTGCACTGGTCTCCAGGGCAGGTCACCTCCATTCCCGGGGTTCACAACCAGGAGGACCAGTTAGGAAGCCACAGCCTAGGCCAGCCCAACAGCCTAGGCCAGCCCAACAGCCTAGGCCAGCCCAACAGCCTAGGCCAACCCAACAGCCTAGGCCAGCCCACGCCTCGGGAACACAGCCAACTGAGGCAACTGGAAAACTTACGAGAACAACACTCCATACTGCGAATCCTCACCCTAAAGCCTTTCAACGAGCAGGACTCACACAAACCCTCGTAAGACCTGCCTGTCAGCAAGGATTAAAGCCAGAGACACAAGGTGGGCCATCAAATCCAGCTTTCCAAATGGGATCCCATCCCATGTCCAGCAGCAAATTTTTACCCAGCTCTCAGTTCCAATCCAGTCATCCCAAGCCACCCCAGCCCAAACCCTTCCATCCTTTGCCCTCTCAACTCAAACCCATTCAAACAAAACCCACTCAGCCCCAGCCCTCTCAAGTGAAATGCTCTCCCTCCAAGCCCACTCAGCCCCACCCATGCCAACCCCAGTCTTCCCAATCTAAGCCTTCTCGGCCCAGACCTACTCAGCCCAAGTCATCTCAGACCGGTCCTTCACAGACTAGGGCACACTATCCAAGACCAGGGCCCAAGAGGGCAGGGAAGCATTAAAGTGTTTACTCCAGAGACCTATGAAACGTATCCTTTACCCAGGCCATTCCTGTCATATACTAACCTGAAGGAGAGTGGCAGTGATGATAGACGACTGTCATTATCATGGCACAGAAAAAAAAAGATATGCACAGCTTCATTGGTTATCATTAAAATATCTGTAAGAATTGTGTCCCTAACAAAAAGGAAGAATATTAAAAGAATTAAGAATAGAATTAAGCAATAAATAAAGCAACTGAATATAGCCTTGAGTACTAGGTAATATATAACCTGAATCCAGGGAATGGGAATTGTGAAACAGCCCCACTTGACAGAGACTGGGGTTAGACTCTCTAGTTGCAAAATGATCATAAAATAGGACTCAGGTTGCCTCAATGTTGCAAATAAAATTGCCTTAGATGGTGGCTGCTCCAGAGGTGTCTTAGTCAAGATTTTTGGTTATGTATCAGCTGCTAAGCAGGTAACCTTGTTTGTTTGAGATGTTTAAATCAGTTTGCTTATGATAACAGCCCCAATTTGCTGGATAATAAACCTCTCTTATTTGACCCTTACGTGTAGAAACAATGGACTGAAAAACCAATGAAATTAATTATTTTGCATTAACTTTAAAACTAATCTGTGTATGTTTCTATTTAAAATGTTTGTAATAGTTAAGATAATTGACTTACTGTATTCTTTGAGGATCTGATATATTAGCCTCATGATTCTAGCTTAAAATGTATAATTGACTTTTTAATTTTAGAGTTGTTTTTTTTTAAGTTGAAAATATTAAGCTCAATTTACAAAGTTTGTTAAAAGCATTGAAATGTTTAAGAGAACTTGCGATTCACAAAATTTACAATTTTAATTTATTAAATTTATTTTTGTCCTAAACATTTTGGCTGAGTTCTGTTAGTTAGAAATATTAAGTGAAAGGAATATATTAAATTTAAAATATTTACATGAAGTTTAACTAAGTTTGTAAATGACACAAAATATTAATAAAAGGTCACGTTAAAGGTAGACATTAAAATTCACTGGCTAGAAATAAAATAATAAGGTTTGTAAATTGAATTAAGAGCCCTGGTTTTAGATTTGTAACTTTTATAAAATTAATATTAACTTTTTTATTTTTATTAGTTTCAGGTGTACAAAGCAATGTAATAGTTATATATTTACATCCCTCACAAAGTGATACCCCCCAATTTACTATCCCTTTGACATCGTATATAGCTGTTACTATACCATACTATAAAATTAATATTAATTTTAAGTACTAAAATAACCCCAAGTTGTCTTTTCTGGGTAAAAAATTGTCTTCAAGGACACACAAAAAAAATCATACTGACAAATAGATGAGAAATGATCTTCGAAAAAGAACAATTAATCTCTGAGAACATTTTCATACTATAAGAGATATCCTTCATTTGTGCATGTTATTAAAAAATCAATTTTGAGTAGTTGTTGTTTAATCCTTTACTGTAAGGGTGATGACTATGAATGTGAATTTTTATCTTTGTCTTTTGGCAGTAGAAAAAGCGTAATAACAGCTTATAACTACAAAATCTTTGGTGTTAAAAGTGGTTTTTCTCCACTGAAGATAGTACTGTTTAAACTTTGAAATGAGCAATAGTAATGATGTTGTTTTTTAAAAAAACAAAACAAAACAAAATCTGTGTGAATCCTTGTTCAAGGTTAATTCCTGGAGGATCGAACTTGTTGGGTTATTGTCACCAATAGATCCTGGATCCTATATACATGGTACATTCAAATTGGGTGATTTGAGGAGAGTTTACTAAAGGGACCATTAATAAAGGTCTGAGCAAGATGTAAAAACAGCACAAGGAGAGTGTAGTGCCCTGGATTTAGTAAAAGCGAGACCCTTTACCTCCCAAGGTCTGAAGGGGGCCGGGGAGTGCTTTCTCCAGTCAGAAGAGCTGTGTGGAAAGGGTCTTGGATCAGGCTGGTTGAGGTGGGCAGCAGGCTGCAGTGACCCACAGGAAAGTATCCCAGGGAATAAATATCCTCTCCTTACCTCTGATCTGCCAGTGCGTCCGCTTGGCCAAATCCAACCAGAAACCAGAGAATAAGGAGCTCATCTAGTTTAGAAAATGCAGAAATAGACAAGAAAGGAATGAAAATAATCTGTAATCTCATAACTCAGAGTAAGTAACATAGTCCTCTGACTCACTAATAATATTTTCACGTTATATATACACATATATATGTATATATATATATATATACACATATGTACACATATATATTTAATATATATATTTATATATATAATATATATATATATTTTTTTAATTTTTAAATCCATACTAGGGTTGAATGTGGCAAAGTCAAACCTAGTGTTAGGTGCAGGTGGTATAAACAGCATGAAATACTGGTTTTCCAGATGTCTTAAGAAAGTGAATTCAGGACTGTTGTCACGCAGCAGCCTAACCATCTGTCCCCTCGTGCCTATCCCTAAAGAAAGAAGAGTCTGTGAGACTGTTCCTTTCAGGGACTTTGCTTCACCTTTGTGCTTACACTTGATGTCTCTCTGTTTGGCCCCCAAAAGATGGTTGGTCAGCCAATGACAGGTAAGATTCTTCACGGGAGGAACAACCCAAGCCAGGCAGAACTGTGTGGGGACCACCAGGAGAACTCACCAGGGGTCGATAGAGGTGGGCACAGCCTCTACCTTCCCCATGTCTAAGGAGAGCTTCTGCCTCTGTGGCTATATTCCTTCCCACACCCTGCTTGGAAAGTGAGTCAATGATGTAATAACATCAGTTCTCCTTCCATTCTTAACAGTACGTTTTAGCATAAAGGATTTGTTCCTGAGGAGGCACATACCATAATTTGTAAGACATCATGGGACTTTCTATTCCAGTTGTTTGCAGGTGAGGGTGATTGATTTGAATCAGTTTTCTGGTATGATGTATGAGACTCACAGACTGTGGAGAAAACAATACTACTTCCTTGTGTGTACATCAATAAAAGCCAGAAGGCGGCCCAATTCGGGGCTCTCAGTCCTTTGAGGCTGGGAGACCCTTGGCCCCCTGTTTCATAACTTTCTTGATTTCTGTTTCTTTCTTAACCCTTTGCCGTCCTTCTCGTTCTCTCACAGCTCGTGTTGCGCTGGACGCGACACATGACATAAAATATAGTATCAGGATGTCATTGTATGATGTACAAATCTAATTGTTTTAAGTCAAACTTGCGAAAATTCAGAACCACTTGTTTACGTGTATGTTATTTAACTGAGAGCATTTAATTTGTTACCTGACTTTTTGTGAGCAGACTGAAAAGTCTACCCAATGGTTTACCTCTTTAAATATCTGAAAATTCTTAAACACCGTAAGTCAATTTATATTTTGTACAAAAAAGCAAATAAAAATTTTAAAAAATGTGTTCTTTTTTGAGATGCTTGAAAGGAGAGTACTCCAATGTGAAACAAAGCCTGGCCACAGGGATGGAGCTGCTCATAAATCATATTAGCCTCATAAATCAATGTTTTACCTGCACGCATGGTGACCACCTGCATTTCCTTGTCTTAGAATTTTTATAGTCTTCTTTTGTGATTAGGCATAGTTCCCTTTCCGATATTTGCTACATAGGATTCATGTAAACAAAGTGTCTGTTGGGAAGGATAAATATGACATCGACTGTAAGGACTCAGGAATCCCTAATTCAGTTAGTGGGTGGCTTTAAGTGCTAATTGGCTCAGGGCAGTAATTGGTTAGGAGAAAGGCTAAGATGCTATAGCAAATAAAAGGCAAAAACATAGCAGCTTAAATAATATGGGAGTTTATTTCTCCCTACGGAATCATTCAGCCTGTCTAGGCGGATAGAGCAGCTCATTTTATTAGGGTTAATCAAGAACTAAGTTCTTTTCACCTTGTTCTTCCATCTCATTGGGCATTGTCCTTTTCTGCATGATTGAAGCCGATTGCTCTCATTTCCTTGATCCTATTTACAGAAAGGTGAAAAAAAAGCCAAAATCCATAGAAGTCAGCCTGACTTTAAGTTAGAGACGATTTGGTAATGACATGTCTTTCACTCATACCCCATTGGTTCAAACGTGGTCATATGGTCATGTGTAGCTACAAAGAAGGTTGGGAAATGTAGTCATTAGCTGAATGGTTATGTGTCCCCGAAGAAGAGGCAGCAGTTTGCCATAATATCAGAATATCAAGAATATCAGAGGCCCCAAAGAGGATTATAAAGTCACTACAAGGCAGTCTAAAACAAACCGGAAATGTTCATTCTTACCACCTTAATCAGACTTTTTTTGTATTTCTTATAAGAGGTGAATAATTTTAGTGAATGGGAGGGGTGGTAATTGCCTGAATTGAAAAGAAGATTTTGAATAATGTTGAAATGAAGAAAGGATTTTAGAGTATGTACTCTTAAATAAAATAAGGTTGCTATTTGTGACCTGGGTATTGCCTGCGCTGACTCTCAATTACACTGAGGCCCATAAAGTTCTCTATTATTCTATAATAGAAATATAAACTAGACTGTTCCCTAATTCAGGGTGTTGACATTCTTTTTTTTTTTTTTTTTTTTGCCTTGTACTATTTATTCTTTTTTTTTTTTTAATTAATTTTATTGGGGTGACAATTGTTAGTAAATTTACATAGATTTCAGGTGTACAATTCTGTATTACATCGTCTATAAATCCCATTGTGTGTTCACCACCCAGAGTCAGTTCTCCTTCCATCACCATATATTTGATCCCCTTTACCCTCATCACCCACCCCCCACCCCCTTACCCTCTGGTAACCACTAAATTATTGTCTGTGTCTATGAGTTTTTGTTTCTCATTTGTTTGTCTTGTTCTTTTTGGTTTATATACCACATATCAGTGAAATCATAGGGTTCTCTGCTTTTTCTGTCTGACTTATTTCACTTAGCATTATTCTCTCGAGATCCATCCATGTTGTCACAAATGCTCCTATATCATCTTTCCTTAACGCCGAATAGTACGGGTGTTGACATTCTTCACACCTTTTGGGCAAGTTTCCTTCCATTTTAAAGCAGTGTGGTTATAATTTAAGCATGCATAAAAACCACCCAAAGTGGTGGTAAAATTGCGTGTTGTTGGGGTCCCCCCCATAGATTCTGATTCAGTAGGTCTGAGGTAGGCCTGAGGAGTAGCCACTTAACAGGAACTCCCACTGAAGCAGAAAATCCTGGGGCCACATTCAGAAAAACCCACATACAGCCTGGCCTGCAAACCTGCTTTCCTATTGTTCAGAGAAAGAAATTTACATCTGGGCCGGAAATCCAGGCTGTGATAATTTCCTTCATTATCATTCTCGTTAAAATCATTATTCTTCTCCAGTTGGAAAATTAGGCACTAAAAAGCTGGTGTAATGAGGTGATACTGATGTCAAAACTTTTATCCATTTAAGATTAGGTCTGTTTTGCCTATAGATTTCTGTATTTAACGCTTCTACTTTAGTCTTCAAGTTTTATACTCAATTATATTTAAAAGATGCCCTTTTATTTTTCAAAATGTCCTTTTTCTTTGCTTCATGGCTAAGACTTGATTTTTTTTCTCAAGACTCAATCCTTTCTTCTTGCCCAACGTCACTGGTGTATACTATAACACCATTCTTTCACGACTGGGAGAATGACTGCCAGGGATTAATGCGGTGTAGTTTTTGGCTTGGGTGCTGATTTGACAGTAGCATGTCTCCAGGTCTCACAGACTAGGTAAATTTCCCTGGGATGGCAGAGGCAGAAAGAAAGGGGAATCGCTCCAGCGACGGGAATGTGCTGTCCTCCCGAAGGGCTCCTGCTCCCATCCTCAGGCCTTGGTAAATCACCTGTATGCCGCAGGGTGAGGGATAAAACTCAAAAAGGGATTTGACTACTGTGTGACTTGGGGACAGAGTCCCAGAGAGCAGTGTCCAGGCTCTTGGCCTCATGTGGAAAGGTGCTGGCTCGATTATTAGATGGCCATCAGCTGTAATCAGGTGGCCATCCGCTGTGGCTGTGTGGCCATCAGCTGTTACTTGTTAGCCATTAGCTACTAATATAACTGCCTGGCTGTAATAGGTTGGTGGGTTGGTGGGTAGAGAAGCGGATGACAGGTTGCCATTAGCAAGTGAGGCTGGTTGGTTGGCAGAGAAGTGCACAGCGACTTGCGCATCGTGTGAGCCTGCTTCCTGTATCTCCAACCCACCTGCCAGCGAGAATATAGTGATGTGACTCCCTGTCACGCGGGAGATCCTGCTCACAGCGCCATGTGTCGTGTGGGGTGTCAGGCGAAGTCCCTGCTCCCGCTCCCCACATAAGAACGCAGGACATGATGAGGCCAAAAAGGAACACCCACGGAGCCATAGGTAGGGGAGTCACACCACTATAGTCTCACTGGAGGCTGGGTTCATACGACGTGCGACATGCTGTCCACTTTTCTGCCAACCGACCGACTTGACTCTCCTCGACTCCACTCCCCAATGCAGCCGTGGCAGTTACGTCAGTGGCCAATGGCTCAAGTGTTACAGCTGACAGCCATCTACTACCCGAGCCAGCACCTTTCCACGTGAGGCCGAGAGCCTGGAAACTGCACTCCGGGCTTTGTCCCCACACTCCCTTATCTGTGGCTCTGTGGGTGTTCCTTTTTGGCTTCACCATATCCTGCGTTCTTATGCAGGAAGCAGGACCAGAGACCCCGCACGACAGTGCCTTTAATGTCTGTCCCACTTCCCATAATTGGATTGGATGAAGGGATGAGGTAAGGGATGAGGAAATACTATTAATACAAAAGTATATTAGTTCATACTTCAATAAATATCCCATCACAACAGTAGCCTGGGTAGTGGGGACAGAGTGATAAGAACAGCTTGAAGAAGGGCCGCGTGTTTCGGGGACAGGTACAAGGAGGACCGGATGGAGAAGAGCCAAGAGGGGTGCCTCAGGAGCCCGGAGTGGGGGTTTCAAGAAGACAACAGATACTGTCTTAGGCACTTAATCGAATTGGGACCAATTTCCTTACTCAAAAGTAGACCTACTTTTGATGGTTTTAAGATAAATGAGATGGAAGTTTCAGAAACTAAGAGAGAGATCTGTCAAAAGGATTACTCTGCTGCCTCTTCACTCTGCCCAAACCGTATTTAAAATTATCCAACTATTAATCCCCGTAGTTTCGGTCCTGGGCAGCACCGGGGTGTGTGCTGCTTGGTTTTCCCTTCACCTCCTTCTGGTGAGGAGGGTAGCTGGCTGACAGCCTCCAGCTGTGCTGCCCTGGGGATCCACTGCAGTGTTCCCAAAACCTCACAACCGGGCTGGCTGCCCTCAGGCACTGACTGAGCATGGGTGGTGAGGGGTGAGGAGTGGGAACTAAAGCTGGGCCAGGTCTTCCCACGTGGGGCCCTCCACCAGGCATTCTTTGCTCTTTGCTCTCCGGTGGCCTGGCTGAGACTTTCTCTTTGAGCTGCAACTGTCGTCTGATGCACTTCCTCCCCAGTCCTCCTCCCTTCTTTTTTTTCCTTCCCAGGTATCAGACCTATGGCACTGTGAGGCTCTCCACAGCCACTCCTGCTCCCTCCTTCCTTTATACTTTCACAGATTTTTCCTGCACTTAAATTCTGTCTTAGCATCTGCTTCCCAGAGGACCTGAACTGGTACAAGTTATTTGTGAAAAATGCTGCTTCTTTTTTCATGTCTGAGCAGCCTTGGACACACCTACTCCCTCCCACCCACTCCTTTTTTGTGAGAAAGTAGACACAGAGAATTTTGTCTATAACTCTGAAAGTCTACTTCAAAGAGGGAGAAATGCTTTGACTCTTTTTAATTATCTCTTTTAGGATGGACATTAATTTTGGACATGGACAGATTTTTTTACAAGTCTTTCCCATGCATTGCATATTTCGTCGGTTGTCATGTATCACTGTTCCTTGCTTAATGACGATACAGAATCATTTACAAGTTATTGTTTTCATTTATAGCCCACAAGAAAGAGGGAAAAATATCAATAATATGGTGAGAACCAGAGTCCCTAGCAACTCTTACAGCATAAGCCTACTTTGTCAAATATCTCAGGAAAATCAGTAAGATGTGAACTCTGTGTGTCTCATTGCACTGTGTGGTCTGTTAGTAAACTTTTAGAAGAAAAGGATACAGAAGCCAGACCGAGGATAGTCAAAGTATGAATGGGAAGTGAGGAAGTGGACACTTACATTTGAGAAAGAAAGTGCTATCCCCTACAGGGTCAAGAAAGGTTTTTCTTCTTTTTCCTTCCCCCCACTGTCTTCCCTTTTTTCTTTTCTTTCTCCTCATTCTTCTTCTAATTCATCTTCCTAGGTTTTTTGTTTGTTTGTTTTTGTTTTTAATCCAAGGTAACAACATTTGGAAAACAATTCAAATACTGTAAAAATACGTGGTTTAGAAAATCCCTCATAATTCTACCCTCTGGATAGGAAGAATTCTTAAGATTGGCTGCACATTAGAATCACCTGGGGAGATTTCTAAACATCCTGAGGCCAAGCCCACAGCCATATTACAGATATCAGGATCTGGGAGCAGGACCAGATATCAGCATTCCTTAAAGTTCTCTAGGTGATTCCAATGTACTGTCAAGGTGGAGAACAACTCACTGCTCACTGTGGCCTGTGGACCAGTGTCAGCAGCAGCATTAAGCGGAATCTCAGCTCTGTACCTGCACTCTCCTTACTTAGTCATAATCTGCACTTTAACAAGATCCATGATATTTCATATGTACAGTAAAAATTGAGAAGCAATTTTTTATTTAATTTTTTCTATTACAGTTGACAGTCAATATTATTTTATATCAGTTTCAGGTGTACAGCATGGTGGTTAGATATTCACATAATTTACGAAGTTATTTCCCGATAAATCCCACCTGATACCATACATAGTTATTATAATATAATTGATTATATTCCCTATGTTGTACTTTATATCCCTCTGACAATTTTGTAACTACCAATTATACTTTTTACGCCCTTCACCTTTTCACCTAGTCCCCCACTCCCTCCTATTTGCCATCATCAGTTTGTTCTCTGTATATTTGGGTCTGTTTCTGTTTTGTTTGTTCGTTTATATCATCCTTTAGATTCCACATGTAAGAGAAATCACGTGGTATTTGTCTTTCTCTGTGTTCGAACTGAGTCTGATTTGTTCCAAGATTTGTGCCTGAAAAGCCACAAGCCCAAAGAACACACCAGATGGCTGAGTGTGAGATGTAGGTTTATTGAGACTTACTGACTGGGGAGTCTTCAGTGGTGGCCAGTGGAAGGGTAGTGATCCCCACCCAGGTGGAGAAGAAGCAAGGTTATATAGATACAGCAAACAAAGAACAGTCTGTGGAAGAAATCATCTGGCAGGCCCAGCAGGCCTGCTGTCATGCACACAGCCTCCCAAGAAGTCAGGACACCCTGACGGCTCACTTTTCTGACTGTGGGCCAGGTCCCTACAGTCTGACTTATTTCACTTAGCACAATACCCTTTAGGTCCATTCATGTTGTCGCAAATGGTAAGATTTCATTCTTTTTTATGGCAGAATAATATTCCATTATACACACACACACACACACACACACACACACACACACTGTGTTTCCCCGAAAATAAGACCTAGCCTGACAATCAGCTCTAATGTGTCTTTTGGAGCAAAAATTAATGTAAGACCTGGTCTTATTTTACTATAATATAAGACCAAGTCTATAATATAGTATAATATAATATAATATAATATAATATAATATAATATAATATAATATAATATAATATAATATGATACTGGGTCTTATATTAATTTTTGCTCCAAAAGATGCGTTAGAGCTGATTGTCCGGCTAGGTCTTATTTTCAGGGAAACACAGTATGTACCACATCTTCTTTATCCAATTTTCTATTGATGAGCACCTAGGTTGCTTTCATATCTTAGCTATTTATTGTAAATTATGCTGCAGTGAACATAGGGATGGATATATCTTTTCGAATTAACCGTTTTGGATTTCTTGGATAAATTCCCAGAAGTGGAATTGCTGGGTCATAGGTAGTTCAATTTTTAATCTTTTGAGGAACCTCCATACTGTTTTTCATAGTGGCTGCATCAGTTTGCAATCCTACCAAACTGTTGGGTTCCCTTTTTACATCCTCACCAACACTTGTTGTTTGTTGATTTATTGATGATGGCCATTTTGATGGGTGTGAGGTGATATCTCAATTGTGGTTTTAATTTGTGTTTCCCTGATGATTAGTGATGTTGGGCATCTTTCTGCAGGTCTATTGGCCATCTAGATGTCTTCTTTGGAGAATGTTACTGTGGACTCAAAGGGTCCAGTTGCCGGCGTGCATCCAAGCCAAAAAAAGGACATGTGCAGGAGTTTACAGCAAAGAAAGTAAAGATTTATTTAAGGAGTTGGTGCCAAGCCCAGAGACACAGGTGAGCTAGAGCTCTCAAAAAACCAGATCCCTGATGACCTCTAGTAGCTAGGTTATATAAATAAAAAATCATCAATCATGGTTACTATGGGAGTTGGGGTCATGGGCTCTACTGATTGGTCAGGGCTAAGACAGGAAGCAATTGATCATGGCTTCATATCCTGGACAATCATTGCTCTGTCTGGTTCCCAGGGAATGCAGTCTGTGGGGCTGTTCTGCTTTCCTGTGTCCGGAGCTGAAACATAACTGAGTTCAGGGGGTTATCTTTGTTTGACTAAAACCTTATTCTCGTTTAAGATTTGGTTATTGCATCTTTGTCATGGTTGATAGACCTGAAGCTTTATTCTTAAATGAGTTTGATGCTGACCAGAACCCAATGTCCTAAGGGCTTAATGATTAAAAGAATCAGACAGACAGTGTAAGTACAGGTAGGAGGATCTGGGGAAAGAATGCAAGCCAGTCATAATTCTATCAAAGTAAAGAAAGTGAGCTTGGATTAGAGCAGAATGCATGCTAAAGAAGTGAAGTTCATGCGTAGTTATAAGAAATGTCTGTTCAGGTCCTCTGCCCATTTTAAAATCAGATTGTTTGTCTTTTTGGTGTTAAGGTGTATGGGTCCCTTATAATTGTGGATATTAACATGTATTTGTACATTTCTAGAAAAAATCACTACAAGCAATAAGGGAAACTTTTAAAGGTGGAATGAACTCATGCTTGTAGGTTGAGAGGAAGAATCTATAAAGGAGAAAGACTAGAAAGTATGAGACAGAATGTCATAATTGTGCTGACGTAAGAATGTCCAAACCTGTAGAGTATTTTTATGAGTTTATTTGAGCTGAACGAAAATCTTGCTGGGAATCAAGATATCTCAAATGCTCCAGAGAATGATAGTTTTGCAGTTTTAAAAATACATTTGGAATTAAGGAGGGAATAAGGAAGATTATATGAAGGTAGGAGAAAGCAAGGCAGGAATTGGATTATAGAATAGTTAACGAGATTATGTGCTCTCTTGAGGGTGGTTACTCTTCTGAGGGGTCTGAAAAAGAGGTATTTCAGAAGTGTGTTAACATAGATGCAGAAAAATAATGGACAGGGCTTGCTTAAGCCAAATATAAACCTTTTACTAAAGAAGTTATATGCCTCTATGGAAAGCAGTGTGGAGGTTCCTCAAAAAAATTCAAATAGAATTACCAATTGACCCAGCAATCCCTCTCTTGGGTATCTACCAAAAAAATCTGAAAACATTTATCCATAAAGACAAGTATGCTCCAATGTTCATTGCAGCTTTATTTACAGTGGCCAAGACATGGAAATGTAAGAGACTGTTAGCGTGAGAACTGCTATCTTAAGGTCAGGGTTAACGGCCCCTGGCTTGAAACACAACCTAAGTGTAAACACAACCTGACTGTAAATTCCAAGATGTGGGCAGTGACAGCGAGGAGACAAGCGGCCCTGTAGCTTATCTTATACTCTTTGAAGCTGTGTAAGTCCTGCAGTTTATCATATACTCCTTAAAGCTATGTAAGTCCTGTAGTTTAATTACTGTGTGCCTTGAAGATGCTATATAAACCCTGGGTTTTAAGTGTTTGGGGTCCTTGTTGAAACCCGCTGCGTCGGGCAGATACTCGGACCCCAGCTAGCTGGAAATAAACCTCGCTGTGTGACTTACATTATCGTGTGACTTCTGTTCACTTGAGGAGGGGTTGACTCCGGACCCTAACAGAAACAATCAGAATGTCCTTCAATCGATGAATATATACACGATGGAATACTATTTGGCAGCAAGAAAAGATGAAATAGAACTATTTGTGACAACATAGATGGATTTTGAGATTATAATGCTAAGCGAAATAAGTCAGACAGAAAAGCAGGGAACCATATGATTTCACTGATCTGTGGTATATAAACTAAACACAACAAAAGAACAAGACAAGCAAATGGGAAACAAAAACTCATAGACACAGACAATAGTTTAGTGGTTACCAGAGGGTAAGGGGGCAGAGGAGTGGTAGATGAGAGTAAAGTGGATCAAATATATGGTGATGGAAGGAGAACTGACTCTGGGTGGTGAACACACAATGTGATTTATAGAGGATGTAATACAATATTGTATACCTGAAATTTATGTAACTTTACTAACAATTGTCATCCCAATAAACCTTAATTAAAAAAAATGTATATGCTTTGGACTGACTACCCAACCATGACCTGTCCAGTGAGAAATTTATGATCAGATCACCCTGTGAGGTTACTTTTGGTAACTGGACTTGTCAAATTTATTATAGAGGCCCCTTTTTGTCCACAGTTGGTAAGGCAATGTCCCAGAAGAGGTGGGAGGGATAGAATTGACAGCCTGTTGGGAAAATGAACTTTGGAAAAGGAACAGGAGTTTGTCTTCTAACACTGGAAGGAAGAGGGAATGGATGATAGACTTATAAGGTTTAAAGGTGGGGAAACAATTGTCCCCTGATGGCCTTTGTTTTGTGCTTTCCTCAGGGAAGTAGAAGGAGAGTTCATCTGCTAAAAATGAATGGAGCAAAGAGGATTAATGGCTACTGAACACTTACTATGTGACAAAGGGCTTTACATACAAATTAATACATAATCCTTCCAATAGCCTTATGGCAATTTTGTTCTTATTTCTTCAGTCTCTGAAATCTATCCTGAGGTTCCTTTTCTATTTCTTCACTCCTTTGGTGACATCATACAGTCCCCTGATTGTAAATATTATCTGCATGAGTCTGACCCCCAAATCTACATTTCTAGTATTGATCTGTGCTGAGAACTCCATCCAACTGTTTACTTGATATTTCCATAATATGCCTGATAGAAACCTCAAACTTATGGGCAAAAGAGAACTCTTCCCAAACCTACACCCCATTCTCGACCCTAACCATCATTATAATGCCAAAACCCAGGACGTCTCCTGGCTTCTTCCCTCCACCTCTGTCCATCCTAAATCACTCCCTCCCCCATCCTAAATCACCAAGAAGTCTTGTCAGTTTGATCTGCGTAGTATTCTGTGTCCACCCCACTTCTCTAACATCGTCACTACTACCAATCCAGTCTAAGCCACCACCACCTCCTACGTGGACCACTGCAATAGTGTTCTAACTGCCCTCTCTGCTTCCACTATTGCCTCCCTGAAACCCATGTCTGCACTTCAGCCAAGTGAGGTATGTGTGTGTATACATGGCAATTTAAAAACATACACACAAATAGAATAGGATAACAAACCCCCAGCTCCATTAAGCAACTCCAAAAATTGTCAATAATTTGTCAGTCTTGTTTTATTTATCTCTCTTCACCTCCACATTTTCCTTTTTAAAAAGTATTTAAAAGCGAATCCAAGATGCCATATAATTTCAACAACAAATATTTCAATAGAATGATTTTTAGAAGTTTAACCAAAATGCTCATTCCATTCTTAGTGCTCCAGTGTGCCACACATGTTTATGTATTTTTATCTCATTTAGTCTTCACAATGGTTTTGTGGTGTGGACATTGCTAGATGATTTCGCTTACAAGAAAATGTAGATTTAGAGAGTAAGGGTCTTGCCCAAAGGGCTGAAATTTGAAGTGCGTGTCGCAGAATTCTCTGACTCTTGCATTTTCCACACCATCGCAGCTCCTCTTTCCTGTAAGTGTGAGGTCTCCTTTACTCATTCCTTAGTGCCTTGCATTTCTTTCTTTCTTTTTCTTCTTCTTTTTTTTTAACACACAAGCAGGGTTTAGTAGTGATACATTTGCATTTCTTGATCTTGCATTTTCTTAAGAAAAGAGAAAATTAAAACGGGAGCAATCCATATATTTTCAGATTTTCCCTACTTAAATTTTTGTCTTTAAAATTTAGGAAAAACTTCATTAAACTGCCATCTTCTGGATCTTTTGAATGCTAGCACATCGATGATACGACTATAGATAAAACCAGGTGTCTCCAACTCTTTCTAATCTGAGGCTGGCATGGTAAATTTTGTATATTGTAAAGACAATATTCCTGTTTAATGAAATTGAGAGTGAGGAAAGTTAATGGAGTTGTTAAAGATCACACAACCAGCAAATGGTCAACTCAGGAATTGAGTTCAAATATTCTGAATTCATATGCAGTGCTCTTTCTACTATACCCAAATGGACCAAAAGGAAAAAAAAAATATCGGTGTAATTGCATATATTAGAATGCTTAACAATGTATATGAAGTGCCAATCCCATGGCGTGGCACATTGTAAGTAGTCAAAAAATGTTGGCTATGATTCTTGTTGTTATGTTGAGAGGAAATAAGGGTAGGTTTTTTCCAAGTGACACTGACAAGCAGCCTTTCCACTGAGCCCTTCCATTGGAGATTCTCAGTTGCTTGGTTATGTTTTTACACTAATATGCAACAGAAGCCCCAGAAGGTAGTTTTGTCTGTTATATTCACTGCTGTATTCCTGACACCTAGATGAGAGCTCATTTAAGTGCTCAGCAAACATTTCGCAACTAGATTGAGAAACCATGAGATATTTTGTTCTTCTTTTCTTTTCTTGTTGACTGTGATATTGACAGTATTGACCTACTATTGGTCTCCTAGACTGTGTGATTGGCCTGCTTTAGAGCAGTGCTTGTCAAGTTTTAGCGATTATGAAACCTTCCGGAATCTTGTTAAACATGTAGATACCAGAAAAAAGTAAATCCCCAGAAAGATTGATGATGATATACACATGTTAAGAGGTTATAAAAATACATAATAAAGATTTTTGGGGCTAGAACAGTTCCTGGGCAGGCTTCAGCTGGTCCAAAAATGGCTTTGGTGTGAGGTTTTATTGTGGGTAGGGTGTGGGACTCTGTGGGGACAGAGCCAGAAGTGCAGTTTCCAGGCTCTCGGCCTCACGTGCAAAGGTGCTGGCTCAGGTAGTAAATGGCCATCAACTGTGATTGGATGGCCATCAGCTGTGACTAGTTGGCCGTCAGCTGTAACCAGTGAGCCATTGGCCACTAATATAACTGCTGTGGCTACACTAGCAGCAAATGGGGGCTAGCAAGAAGATGGTGGCTGGGCTGGCAAGCGCGGATTGCAGAGAGGTGGATGCCGCCAGCAAGAATATAGTGGTATGACTCCCCCATCTATGTCTCGGAGGTGTTCCTTTTTGGCCTCACCATATCCTGCGTTCTTATGTGGGAAGCAGGACCAGAGACCCCGCAGGCCGCCCTGCATAAAGACTCAGATAAGGTCTCTGCCATAAAGTTGCACATACCATTTTTGCTGATACCCCTTTAGCCAGAGCTTAGCAAAATGGCCTCACCTAACTGCAAGGGAGGTTCAGCATCAGAGTTCCATCACTATATCACATGGGAGAGTGAACATCGAGCACCAAAACCAGTCTCTGATCCAGTTACTAAATGAACATTAGATGGAATAACATCAATTATTTGAAGTCACCTGTGTATGGTTTACTACTCGTACAATTTCTAGGTCAGTGTTCCAAAGGTAGCTATTTTTGTAACTTATTTATGAGTTTTAATACATTCCACAGCACATTAGGTGGGCTGGGAAAGTGAAATTTAATGGAAAAGAACAGGACACTAACATTTATTTCCAGAAAATAACTAATGTGCCAGGCACCTGATTAGGCACTTTCACATTGATTTTTCTCTTTTGGAAGAGGCAAGAGAGATAAGAGGAAAGAGTTCCTTCATTCAGGTCCAACCATAGGCAAAATGGTAAGGAAGTTAGTTTTCCTTTCCTAACTCATGCTTTTCCTTCCTTCTTTCCTTCCTTCCTTCCTTCCTTCCTTCCTTCCTTCCTTCCTTCCTTCCTTCCTTCCTTCCTTCCTCTCTCTCTCTCTCTCTCTTTATATTTTCATTTTTTGTTTTATTTATTTGTTTATTTTTAATTGGGGAATGTCTTTTGCCATGATGTCAAGTCGTTTTTAATCTAGTTGTGGAGAGCACAGCTCACTTGTCCTTGTGGGACTTGAACCGGCGACCTTGGTGTTATGAGCACTGTGCTCAAACCACTAAGCTAACCAGCCGCCCAGCTTTCTCTTTCAATAGGTCTTTTCTAAAGTGTGTTCTGTGTATTTATTGTTTTACAACAGAATGTCCAACATAGAACATAACTGAAAATATTCAGCTGTGCAAAACGGTATGTAGGACTTAATACAAAAGGAAACAATGTGTTAAAGTAAATACTTAAACAAAATTTGGGGTCTTACAAAACAATATTTCAACTGGATGGTCTCTAAATCTGAGTGGTTGAGCTGCCTCACTTCTGGACCCCAAATAAGAGTCATTCTTTCCTTATCCAAACTGAAATAAACAATACCTGAAAGCATCAGGGCCAGGGATCGGGTGCAATCACAATTGCTTCCTTTCTCTAGAGTTTCCCCTAGCATCCTAGAAATATGACATGCCTTGCATAAAAAAAACCCAGAAATTTCTCAAGAGCCAGTGGTTCACATGGTAAGTATTCTACATGATTCCCTGGGTGCCCATTTCTAAGTAGACTGCATCCAGATGCCTGTCTTCAATGTGTCGTACAGGACAAGCTCAAGGGCTCTATCCAGCTTCTGACGATGTTCCAGGAAAAGCACTTGGAAAAAGGCTTTTCCATTTGCAGTTTTGCAAATCTTCTTTCAGCATTTGAAGTTCCCAGTATACACAATGTCAGCTCTTTTGTGTCCACATTACAGCATCAACCCCTGGCTTGTAGTATCAAGGCGGTAGGAAGACAACTTGGCTTTTAAATTCTTCTTATTTGGCAGATTTTCCAACATCAGCTGCCAAATGGATTCTGAGAAGATCTGATGGGTAGATGAAGGAGAGTGAAGCAGCTACAGCTACCCCATGAGAGATCACATTGCCAGCAAAAGCCCTCTGGTATCGTGTGTGCTTGCCGATTCTTTCTAAAAACACCTGCTTGTAGTTATCCAGAAAGGCAACGGGAAGCGTTTGAGCAAGGAAATACCTGTTGACACTGCTCTTTGGGAAGACAGGATATACCATCTACTATACCTTTGTACAAGGAGTCAGCAGCAACCTGTTTGCTTGCATGTTGCCTCTGCCACAGCAGCTTCCCCCGCTTGGTAGGACCACTGCAGTCTTGGAGATGACAGTGATGACCTTGCAGTCAAGAAACTCCTCGTGAAGTAGGAGACCTATTTAGTCATGGCAGCAGGCTGGGCTGGAAGAGGAGGTGAGGCCAGGGTGGGAGTTTTGGGAGTGCTGGCCTTGCTGGCGTGGTCTTGCCACAGACTGAGAAGCTAATAATGTGCTGGGTCATTTCTTTCTTGTATCTTTTCCTTACCCTTCTTGCTTCTTTCTCTCTACATAGTCAGTACTCTTCTTGAGTAGGACCTTTCAGTGGCCCAGCTTGGAGGAGGATTGTTTAAAGCAAAGGACAAATTGTTAAAGCTATACTCTCAATCCTCATGACAGTTAAATATTTGGGTTAAGGACATGTGGACAATATGTCCTGAAGAAGTGCATGAAAATTGTCATGGGGAATTTTCTTGGTTGAACGAGAAGTGAAAAATAAGAGAGGGCAGAACACAGAAGCTGAGCATATGAAAGTCTTTGCACTGCATTACTGTTGCCGGTAACTCATGAGAAACTCTGCTTTAATGAATTTGAATCTATCCTAGAAGAATCAGGCTTAATAGCTCCTTTTCTTATCTGAGAGCTCAATTCATCAGTGACATTCTGTCCATATATTTTTTAAAGGCTTCTCTCAGATGGAACATAAAATGCCATAAAAATCCAATTTTAGTTATGGGCAGCATCATCTATTTTATATTCTTGTCAGAGGGACTTTGGGTGAACTGAGGGTCAATTTTATATATTTTTTTTAACATTTTTTATAAATTTTATTGGGGAATATTGAGGAATGGTGTGTTTCTCCAGGGCCTATCAGCTCCAAGTTGTTGTTCTTCAATCTAGTTGTGGAGGGTGCAGCCCACCATCCCATGTAGGAATCGAGCCAGCAACCCTATTGTTGAGAGCTCATGCTCTAACCAACTGAGCCATTCGGCCGCCCCTCTGGAAGCTCAGTGGCAGCTAGTTGTCTTCAATCTAGTTGTGGAGGGCGCAGCTCACCAAAACCAGAGAAAGATATTATCACAAGAAAATTACAGACCAATATCCTTTATTAGTGTAGAAACAAAATTTCTCAAAAAAATAGTAGCAAACTGAATCTGGCAACTTTCAAAAAAAAAAGGATTATATACCATGACCAAACAGGGATTTATTCCAGGAATGCAAGGTTGATTCAATATCGTATGAACATCAATCAATGTAATACACTGTTAAAAAATAAAGGGCAAAAAACACATGGTCATCTCAATAGATACAGAAAAAGCTTCTGACAAAATCCAACACCTTTTCATGATATAAACACTTGACAAAATAGTACAAGAGAGTTTTCTCATCATGATAAAGAGTATTTATGAAACACCCACAGCTAACATCACACTTAATGGCAAAGGACTTAAAGCTTTCCTCCTAAGATGAAGAACAAGACAAAGACGTCTGCTTGCTACTTCTCTTGAAGATTCTAGTCAAGGCAATTAGGAAAGGGAAGAAAAAAAAAGAAGTAAAATTACTTCTGTTTGCAGTGGGTATGGTGTTACATATAGAAAATTACAAGAAATCTATGAAAAAAACAGAGCTAACAAAATAGTTCATCAAAGTAATGAGATACAAGATTTAAATACAAAATCAATTGTATTTCTATAAACTAACAATGAACAATTTTAAAGTAAAAATTTAAAAAGTCCATTTACAAGATCATTAAAAAGAATAAAATATTTAGGAATAAACCTAACCAAGGCGGTTCTAGATCTAGAAACTGAAAACTTTAAAATTTTGATGAAAGAAACTACAGAAGGCCTAAGTAAATAGAAAGATATACTGTGCTCATGGATTGGCAGGGTCAATATTGTTAAGATGGTACTACTACCCAGTGCAATCTAAAGATTCAATGCAATCCCTATGAAAATATTGGTGGCTTTTGTTGCAGAAATGGGAAAACTGATCATAAAATTCAAGTGACCCTAAGTAACAAAATAATCTTGAAAAAGAAAAACAAACTTGGAAGACTCCTATTTCCTAATTTCACAACTTACAACAAAGCTACAATAATCAAAAGAGTCTGGTACTGGCATAAAGATAGACAGATCAATGGAATCAAATTGAAAGTCCAGAAATAAATGCATGCATCTACTGGGGGTGCCAAAAAAATGTATACCCATGACTTGTATTCATCTTTTGTTATCAGTATATATTGAGTATTAAAATTTTAATTCAGTTTTTTCCTTTCTTAAAATGTGTATACATTTTTTTTTTTTTGGCACTCTCTGTATAGTCAGTAGATTTCTAATAAGGATGCCAAAATCATTCAATGGGTAAATACAAGTCTCTGTAACAAATAGTACTGGGACAACTGGATATCCAAATTCAAAAGAATGAAGTTGGACCCCCACCCTCCCAACCCCTTACCTCACACCATATACAAAATTAATTCAAAATGAAGGAAGACCTAAAAAGAGCTATGAAACCCTTTGAAGAAAACACAGGGCTAAATCTTCATGATCTTGGATTTGGCAGTGGATTCTTAGATAGGACACCAAAAGCAAGGGAAACCCCTCCCTCCCAATAGATAAATTGAACTTCATCAAAATTAAAAGCTGTTGTCCATGAAAAGACACTATCAGGAAGTAAAAAGACAACCTACAGAATGGAAGAAAATATTTGTAAATTATATAGGTGATAAGGATCTAGTATCTAAAATATATGAAGAACTCTTACAACTCAATAACAAAAAGACAAGAAACTCAACTGAGAAAATGGGTAAAGGGCATTTTTTTTCAAAGAAAAAATATAAATGGCCAAAAGGCACAGGAAAATGTCCTTAGTATTGTTAGTTATTAGAGAAATTAAGTTTGATGAATGTCAAAGCCACAATGAGATATCATTTTGCATGTTCTCTGATGACTGTGATGAAAAAGATGGACAGCAAGAAGTGTTGGAGAGGATATGGAGAAATTAGAGCTCTCATACATTGTGTGTGGGCATGTGAAATGGTGTAACTGATTTAGAAAACAATTTGGTAGTTCCTCAAAATGTTAAGTAAAGAGTTACCACATGACTCAGTAATTCTGCTCTTAGGTATAGTCTCACATATTCGCAAAAGAACTGAAGATATAGGTCCACCCAAAAACTTGTATATGAATGTTCATAGCAGTATTATTTGTAATAGTAGAAAAGTGAAACAACTCAAATGTCCATCAGCTGATAAATGGATAACTAAAATGTGGTATATCCACAGAATATTATTCAGCCATAAAAAGGAATGAAGTACTGATGCATGCTACAACATAGATGAAACTTGAAAACATTATGTTAAGTGAAGAAGTCAGACACAAAAAGTCACATATGATTCCAGTTACAGGAAATGTCCAGAAGGGGCAAATCCATAGAGCCAGAAAGTAGATTAGTGGCTGTCAGGAGCTCAAAGGTTTTGGGCAATGGGGACTCATTGCTAATGGGTACCAGACTACTTTTGGGAATGATGAAAATATTCTGGAATTAGATGGTGGTGGCAGCTTCATACTAATGTGAATAGTTTTAAAAACACTGAATTATACACTTTAAAAGGGTGAGTATCATGGTGTGTGAATTATATCCCAATAAACATATCGACTTATGTACACAGTGACAATAGAACAGAATGAAGGGATATATAAATCAGAAGTATATTCTACAGAACTTGTTAACTGTCTGTGTACAGGAGTCAGTGAGAAGAAGAAAACATTCAAGAATGACTCACAGGTGCCTTATCACCTTGTATTCCATTATTTTTTTATTTGTCCATATTATTAGAATAGATGTTCCTCAAGCCATCCTGGCTAAAAACAGCATCTAGTGTGGGGAAAGAAAAAGTAAGTGGCAGTTTTAGATACACTTCAGATAAAACATCAGGTATGTCCATTTTCATGGGTCTGTTTTATACAATTCAGGGGTGTTATTCAATTTCCCCTGTGAACAGAGAGGTTACTTCTTGCGTTTGGACAGTTTTGAAAGTCTACTTCCCATTTTGAGGTTTCCCCCATTTTAGCCTTGATGCGAGAAGCCACTAAAACTAACCTCCATTGAGTCTACATTAAATGTTAAATGTTCTGCAGAATTCTTCCCAACTTTTTCACAAATGAAGTGTCCTTTTTGTTTCACCCTGCATTGGGGCCATTTGTTTTGAATATCTTTTTGGCAATAAAGCATTTATTAACAGAATTGGTTTTACTCTTTGCTTAATCAAAGCTATAATAACACAGCTGTCAACTGAATGTTCTCATTGGTGTGAGCTGTCCCACCACAGTCACAGCACTAGTTATTATCATTTCAATTTAAAGAAAAGGAGCTTCATACTTCGACAAGCCTGTACATTCTCATTTTAGATTATGTAAATGGAGATCAGTAAAATAGCTCTAGTCCCCTAGTGACTCTCTTCCCAGATCCCTGAGAATCTAATGTCACCTAACAATCTCCCTGGTAATTATTAACCAGGTTCCTTCTGGACTGAGAGTTTGCAAATTGATCTTATTGTTCTCAGGAAGTCTGACACCCAGACTGTGTATCATTGGAGGAATATCTTTGGATAAACTGGTTTGCTAAATTTTTTCTTTGGCTCACATTCACTTGTGTGTGTGTGTGTGTGTGTATAAAAACACACATTTATTGTTCATGAATGTAGAGACCTGTATGTGCTCAAGATGCTGCAGTGTGCATTTTATATATCTTAAATTTCATCAGCCCCATAAAGAAGGTTTCATTATCTTTATTTTAAGTAAGAAAATTGTGGCTTAAAAGAATAACAAAGCCAGTAAATAGTAAAGCCTGTATTTAAGACAAGTTCTGATGCTTTATTCTGGCAAACCACATTTTCTCCCAAAAACAGGCCCATACTAATAGAAGCTGAAGGAGGAGGAAAAAGGAAAAGGAGAGTGAAACTAGTCTCTTTATGCGTAAGGGTAACTTATTACATCATCACATATATTTAAATACGTATGATCAATGCACTTAACTCATATGCTCACTATGTAGGAGGGTACTTTTAGAAATATGGTCACATAAAAATCAGGGAACTGTATCAGCAGTGCACTAAAGTGAAGATCTATGAATTACTAGATCTACTTTGCATCCAGACCATCTTTTTGGCCTTTGTGTCCATGAAGTATTTCAGTAAGAATTCTGTTTCTGTTATTGCAATGTATAGTCTTACAATATATCCCAGTTCCCTCAAACGAATGAACAAATAAGCAAACAAAGGACAGAGAATCTTTAGGATGCTTATTCTATTGCATTCTGAATGATAAAATAATAGCAGCTAACAAAATAAAATTAAATAATTTTAAATTTCATTTTTGAATAGGTAGTGCATTTATTAATGTACAATTAAAATATAAACTACTATAAGGTAAAAAGTCTTAGTGCCATCTCTTTTTCTATTTATTCTGTTTCCATCTTTTCTCTCAGCCCCCTTCTCACATGCATCCCCAGTCAGATAATAATTTTCATTAGTTTCTTGTGTATCCTTCCAGAGTTTCATGTAAATATATATTCATGTAAAATATAAAATATATAAATATAAAATACATAGTAATGTAAAAATATATTCATGTAAATATAATCAAATATGAATATATCCTTATTCTCCTTCCTTTAACTCCAAAGTAACTTACTGTTTTTGTATCTTTCTTTTTTCTCCTTAACAACGTATTTTGTAAATCTTTCCACATCAGTGCATAGAGAACTTCTTAAGTATTATTATAGTTGTATAATATTCCACTTAATGTGTGTACTGTAATTTACTTAACCAATGCATGATTGATGAATATTTGGGTTGTTTCTAATCTTTTGCATAATAGCTTATGTTTTTTGGACTAAGTTGACTATATTCTAGGCACAGTGCTAACTGCTTTGCTTGGATTCATTTAATATAACAACCCTATGAGTTAGGTAATATTATTTCCACTTTTTAGATAAGGAAGCAAGAGGATCAAAGTAGCTAAGCAACTTGCCTAAGACTTGAACCCAGACTACCTGCCTTTAGAGCACATTTTTATACTAGTGAAATATAACTTAGTATCCTTTATTATTTTCAGGAAAATTCCTCCTTTTAAGGAGAAGTTTCTAGTTATGTGTTGGTGACTCTTCATCACTGATTTCCAAGGTTTTTTTCACAAAAACTTTGTACAGTTCAGGAGTTTACTTCTTTTTACCATCAATTCTTTATTTTTTCTTGGCCTATGGAGTATATAATGATTAATCTGATATCAAATTATATCTGTTAGAGAGAGTTTAAGGAAGAAAAATTTAAAATTAGGGAACAGGTTTCAGATAAGGACATTTTCTGAGAGTGATTTTTATTTTAGGGCTAAAATAGGCTGAACTCTTGATCTGAAAAAAACACTTTCTTTGTAGGCACCACAAATTTAAAGTGTAGATCAAATAAATGACCTTGTCTTTTTTTTAAATTGAAGTTCATTGGGGTGACAATGGTTAGTCAGTTCTTCTTCCATCACCATATATTTGATCCCTTTTACCCTTATCTTGTCTTTTGATATTCACACTTCCTCTGTAGGGCTTTATCATATGTAATGCAGTAAGAGAACAATGGAAATCTTTGCATTTTGTATCTTCCTTCTCAGAGCTGTTTGACTTAATTTAAATTTAAACCAAATGAAATAATATCTTGGACCCCAGGCTACTGCCACTTTGTGCACTGCAGAGAACTGAAAAACTCAGATGATAGTTAGAAACCCAAACAAATCTTGGCAGCCTCCTAAATTTAGCAAGTGCCTGCCACTGTTGAAAACCATATATATAGTTACAAGAAGCGGAGTACAGCATTAGGAATAGAGACAGTGGAAATGCAATGGCTGTATGCGATGTCAGAGGGATAGTGGATGGGGGGAGGGGTGTTATCACTGTGTGAGGGATATAAATGATAAATGTCTAACTATTACATTGTTTTGTACACCTGAAACTAATAATAAAAAAAAAAGAAAAGAAAGAAAACCATAACGACAGAACATCTTATCACCTCCTGATTGTAATTTGATCCTTGCTTTCTGCAGCTATCAGAACCCCTGGGGCAAAGGCTTGTCCAGTGTTGTAAAGGGCAATGCCCTGTCTAAAAGGGAGGTGTGAAGCCCTGTAAATATGTCTTAATCTATTTAAACCTTAAACGTTCATACCAAGGACTGGATGCCAACAAAGACCACTAATCTAGTAACCTCACTTTAAACTAATGCACAAATTACAGCATTTAATACAGTGCTACCAATAGCGATGGCAGAATCTTATTAGGTGTAATGATAAAACATTTAACAACCATTATTTTGCTGAAAACTTCCTTTGGATAAGGCATTGCCTAATAGTCATTTTTCACTCTCAAACTATTCACACAGTGACACTTTAATGGAAAAAGAGATACCACCTGGAGTATTTATTAGCTTAACAAGCACTTGACTGGGAGCCTAAGAAGATCCAATGTTTCTCACGTCTGCCAAGTGGTTTAACTCCAGAGCCTAATGTTATTCTTTTACTCGAGGGACTGGAGCACGCATGCCACTAGGGGGTGCTGTTGCCTCTTTGCTCCAAACTCTGGCTTTTCAATTCTGATCTTATCAGTCTCGCTAGAACAGAGCAAAAGTGGCTTTATCCTTCCCCAGTGAGTTCGTTCCTCCTATGCCTCCAGAGTCAGAGGAATCTGTTGGAACAAGTCAGAACAAAACCAAATGGCTAGTAAATGAAATAGGCTTTTTAAAATGTTTTCAAATATCTCCCCTAGGTGGACCACAACAGCTTCTTGGTATCATCAATGAAGAGTTTCGTTAGGGTCTGGGGATGTTAACAGTCTTTGAGTTGCTACCAAGAGAAATGAGGACTACTGGGGACAGGGGCTGTGTTGCAGCAGGAGATGACAAGAGGGCTGGGCTCTTGTGGAACCTTTCCCAGTCTGGCAGAAATTTGCTTTCCCCCTCTACTGATTCAGTATTGGTTCAGACACCGTTTGCCAAAGCATGCCACATATGCCAGTTTGGGAGCTGTTAGAAATACAAGTTCTGGGGTCACATGAATTTAGGAAACTCTGGTTTGAAAAAAGTTAATAAGAAGTTTTACTTGGTGTAGAATTTTCAGAACATTTAACTTATAAGGCACTGTACACTGTGCTTTGTGAATCTAAGGCTGGGCATTTGCTAGGGGTAGACATACCTGTCCTCCTTAACGGAGGTGTATATGTTTATGTGTGTGTGATTTTGCCTCCAGGGGACACCTGGCCATGTCTGGGCACATTTTTGATCATGACTGGGGAGGGTGTTACTGCCATCTACTGGGTGGAGACCAGGGATGCTGCTGAATGTCCTCAAGATGCGCAGGACAGCTTCCTCCCTGCCCCCTCCACCAATACAGAATGATTAAGCCAAAAAGGTCAGTAATTCAGTGGCTGAGAAGCTCTGCTCTATAATATATACAGCTTCTTCCATCTATTTAACCCCCAAATTAATTATTTTGAAGTGTCTTGCAGCACCAGAGTGGAAAATATGTTCGGAAACTCTGCCTTCAGTTCATCGACAATGTTTAAATTGTAGGGCCGTATGGTCTTCCATCAATACTCTTCTTTGACCTCCGTACGGTACTTGTCGTTGTTGACTGACCTCTCCTTGAAATTCTCCTGAAATGGCTTCACACTGCATTGTTTCGTTTTCTTTCTCCTTCTGTAACCCCCGCCCCCACTCCTTTCTGGCTTTTCTCCATCTTCCTACACCCTGATTAGGGGCATTTCTTGTGGTTTTATACTTCATTGTGATCAGTTTCCCAGGATGTCCACTGATGTCCACTCATGCCTGTGGCTCTACCTATATCCCTTTCCAAAATATTTCTTCTTGAAGAAATCTGCCTTTCCAGTTATATGTTGGACGTTTTCTCCAAAATAAAAATGTCTTCTCTCCCAAACCACCTCCTCCTCTTCAACTTCATATTTCTCTCTTTTACTATTTTTTTCCTAAATTCTTCAGGTTTTCTCAGTCAGTCAGACATAAAACTATGTTCAGTCACTAAGCCTTGTGAATTCTCTGGTCCCTTGTCTATCCCTTCTTAAATGAGGCCTTGATTCCCCTTTGTCTGAATATTGAAATAAATTCCAAATCATACTTCCTGCTTCTCCTCCTTACCCCTTCCATGGAGTCTGTACACTACAATGTTTCAATCATCCTCAAGCATAGCTTTGATTGTTTAAAACTTCCAGTGAGTGAGTTCCCATTGTCCTTTGAATAAAGTCCACATAGCATATAGTGGCAGTCAAATTTTCCTCAGTGTGGCTCCCACCTACTTACAGGCTTTGTTCCAATGGCTCTTCCATTAAAATTCCAGACAGAAGAAACACTGTGTAAAAGCAAAGATATGGAGGTGTGAGAGTGCAAAGCACTTGGGGAAAGGACATTTTTGTATATTTTTTAGAGTTAAATAATCTCTGGGAACTGAACAATTCAAGTTCTAAATTTATTGTAGGTGCATCTGTATGCAACGTGACTGATGCTCTAGACCAGGGGTGTCCAAACTTTTTTCAACGTTTTTTACCAAGGGCCATATGCGGTAAAATACACAAACAGCTGGGCCACTCACTTGAGGTGAAGTACGTATTGCCTCACCTGGTTTATTTAAGTAAACTAAATGTATTTTTGGAATTTGCTGCGGGCCAACAAAAAATGGATGGTGGGCCGCAGTTTGGACACCCCTGCTCTAGACTACGGGTATTCTATAAATGGGCTTATTCGTATGATCTTATAGTATGTAAGGAGTGAAAATAAAGAAGGATATTGCTCAAGGTTTCTATTTGTCAAAGCCCATAGCCTATAATATGATATTTCCTAAGTAAATATTAGGTAAATTTAGAATAAACAAATTAATACATGCATGCATGCATGAATGAAAATCTAGTGTAGCAGGAACTGTTGGTGTCCTGCCCATGTTCTCTCAGCACTCACCTCTACATGACAAAGGCAAATACCTGCAAATACTGTAAATACCTGCAATTTTCTACTTGAAGGCCTTTATTTTTTATGGCTACAGGTGTGTGCTCAGCCTACTCTCAGGGCATCCTCAACCAATGATAGACAGAGTGTTGGTAGCTATAGCCCCCAGTTTCCTTACCTCTTAGAGTAACTCTGAGACTTGCTCTGCAATGTCTCCCAGATTTCCTCATTGGGACTGAGTTCTAATTGCCACAGTAGGATCTTGCATGATTAAGTACCTTTTACTGACTTCCTTTCCTTCCCAGTCTCACTTTTCCACCCCTCAGCAGTGCTTGCTAGGATCACTTCTCAAAAACAACAACAAAATCCACAAAGCAAATAAGACAACTCCAACAAAACCCCCAAACCTCCCCCCTCAGAAAAAACCTATTTGCAATTGACGCTTGTCTCAGAATCTGCTTCTCAGGGAACCCAAACCAAGACAGCCACTGAATGTGGAATTGCACATTGAGTACTTAAGAAGAGTCCATGACATCTGGAATTCATGCAATTAGAGTTGAATAAAAAAGTGTATATCTTTCAGAAATCAGAAGTCATCTTGTTTGTGGCAAAATTTCTTCCACACAAATCACTAATAGTTTGAATAAAAGATGTGGAGGCTTTGTCTCTGCAATTTATGAAGGGAGAGAATGGGGTGGGTCTCTATTATTCAAGTTCCTGGAATATGTAAAAAAATCATTAAAAATGGATAATATTCACTAATGGAATGTTTAGTTATAAAATTACTCTTAATTCAAATTTCATTTTTCACGTAACACTTATGTCTCTCCTACCCATCATGCCCTAGCAGCAGGTGTCAGAATATTTAGCCAAACCATGCAAACGAAACTGGAGCCCAACTTCCATAGAAAATCTGAAAATCTTACTAAAAATGCAACGTTTCATGAAATCTCTTAACATGAAGTTGGAGAACTGCTGGAATCAATGCAAAGCCATGGAAAATGAGGATCTGTCAGAATAAGACAAGGTAACAGTTGAAGAAGGGAAAATGGACACGCATGATGACCATGATAAGAATTTCCCAACAGTGTGATCTGGATATCAAAGGATTAAGGGAAGTTCTTTGGGAAATTAGTGATGCCTTTAAAATGTTTGCAAATAATGTTGCTTTTTTCGATCATTCTATGAAAATCAAGTATGAAAGGTAGATATTATATTGTATTAGGCTACACATATTTTTTTAGGGGTGGGTGGGGAATTCCACCCCACAATGTTCTATTTGCATCTTGAGTGACAGACTTGCATTTAGATCTTTGGTACCACAAAGTGTTTAATCTTAAAGTCTGGTGTGTAACATCCTTTAAGAGAATCATGAAAATATCCACTTGGTTTAGTAGATTGAGACAGGAAAGAGGCTTATTCCTTGCCTTACACAGAGTCTCCTTTGATTGAAAATCACTTAAATGATGAACTGAGAACATTTGTTGCCTTCCTTGATTTGCAGATGTTTTCTCAGAACTTCCAAATAGTACCAGTTGGCTGGAGCTAAGGCCTGTGTAGATTGATAAGATGCATCTGGCTTCAAGACAGACTGAATACAGGGGCGGGCTCTTTGTGTCCTGGAGAATCTGATTGGGCTACGAGCTAAGTCTCAGGAGTGCTTGCTCTATATAAGAGTGCCAAGTGACTCCCCAGCAGGGAGACACAGGGAGGGTACAGGTTGCTGGGCTTTTCCTGCTGTTGAAAATCCACGGGGTGCTCACAGCAGAAATTTTCTTCCTCTCTTCTACCTCAACTGTTTTCCCCAACATGAAGGTAAGATTATTTCATTACTTTTGCAAACAAAGCTATCTCAAAAGGGAGTAAGGCTTAACTAAAAGAACTCAAATAAGGAAGGGACATGGGCACATAAGGAAGAGAAAGATCTCAGGGTGACATTTAAAAAATTTTTACTTAAATATGATTCAATAGTTCAGCCAAAGTTAATTCCTTTTCCTTGTTTTGCAGTTAAACTATGAGTTCAGAGGTCTGGGAATCAGAAACTGGAGAAATGTTTATGAAAGTCCGGAGAAAGCCATTGAGAAATACAAAAGTATTATTGTTCTTTCTTAAGGAAAAATTCCCTCCAGGGTATTTTTGTGTGTGTTTGTTTTGGAACAGTGCAATGAGCCCCCATGGTTTGACTTGTTTAAAAGCTTTAAAGAAAAGAGAAATTGGAGACTCTGGAACTTTAGAATTTGAAATTCTGGATGAAAGTGTCAGGATTGTGAGAGTAGAAGCTACAGATAGATGGGATGAAATGAAAAATTTAGCAAGTACACATGTTAACCCAATGCAAAATGACCAAGTGGTAAAAAAAAATTACTGTTCAACAAAAGACAGGATCAAAGACGGAAGTTAGTATCATAAACTATATGTCTGGGATGCAAAAATAAGTTGAAATTGTTACTGCATTTCTATTATTGCAAATTAAATTTGTATTTAATCTACAACGGTTTCATTATAATGCTGGAACAATAATTTCAATTGCTTTTGTGGTCTCTGTGCGGCCCATTTGCAATACTGAATCTATGCTCACTTTTCAATGGCGTTGGAGGAGGAGTGAGATTGGGTCTTGAATAACTCATGCATGAAATTACATGGAATTAAATGATTAAAAGTTAGACAGAAATCACAAAGTTAATTTGTTTAACGTTATTATACTAGAACACCAAGTAACCCTACACAGTTAGAATTATGATGTAATCTAATCTCAATTATTCTGTCTTGTATTTTCATTTAAAATTTTAGAATATTTGTTAGCTCAAAAAGAATATGATGCTTTTCCTAGCATCATCTAGCTAATATATGTTTGCCTAATATTTGTATTAACCATCAACTGATTTCCTTATTTATTTTATAATGAGACAACTTACTAAATGTTTTGTGCTTAAAAAATTTGTTCATGGGGCCAGCCTGGAGGCTCATGTGGTTAGAACTCCATGCTCCTAACTCCAAAGGCTGCCTATTTGATTCCCACATGGGCCAGTGGGCTCTCAACCACAAGGTTGCCGGTTCGACTCCTGCAAGGGATGGTGGACTGTGCCCCCTGCAACTAGAAATGGCAACTGGACGTGGAGCTAAGCTGCGCCCTCCACAGCTAAGACTGAAAGGATAACAACTTGCTTCGAAAAAAGGCCTGGAAGTACACACTGTTCCCCAATAAAGTCCTGTTCCCTTTCCCCCCCAAAAAAAAATCTTCACAAAAAAATTTGTTCACAATCATTGATTATTATGGTATTCTGCCATGATAGTAAATATACTTTTATCCTTGAATTGTCTGACAGAATACCAAAAAATAAATTATTTTCCTGCAAGTTGCATGCAGAGTTTTCATCTATATTTGAAAGTAGATATTCATATTTTTACACTAAACCTGAAGGGCATGCTTTTGTGATACATTTAAGAGAAAGAAAACTTGGGCTATGAAAATACCACGAGAAATGATTTCCAAGTCTGGCCTTTTAAGGGGCAGTATTCTTTTGTCTCTTCCTCCCACTCATGTGAACTAAATTCAGAAATATGATCCTACCGTCCCCTTGGTTCTCTCTGTGTCCCTTGGATAGGCGATAACTTGGGTTTGAAGTGTTTCAGAAGGACTTCAGAGCGAAAAGGCCTTCCTTTTGATCTGGCTGTGGTCCAGTCTTTTCCTCTCTCCTCCCTGGACTGAGATGACCATGGGGTTTGTGACCCTAAGGCAGGATTCTCATGGGGCTGTGATGTGGTCATGCAGTGATGTCTCAGGTCAGGGCCTCTGCTTTCTGTCTGTACCCCGAACTGACCTCAGGTTATCACCTGTCTTCTACCAGTTATACTGTGGTGGGATTTTTGCCTCTAAAAAAATGTCCTTTTCCAGATTACAATACTACCTTATTGGCAAAACTAAGTTCAAAAATAAGATAATATCTATTGTTTTTCTACCAAGAGATACCCCTGTTAACATTTCAGTCCACTTCTTTTCATACTTTTATATGCAATCACATTGTACATATAATTTTGTAACCTGTCAGATCCCCAATATTTAGGCTGGTGGTATCATGTAAAGATGATTATAAAAGGTCTCAGAGGTGTTTCACAGACTGAAGGAGACACCCACAGAACGAAGGAATATGAGGGTCATCACTGCCCCTCTGGGTGGGGATGTGTCTCGACTTTTGATTCTTCATTTATGAAGTTCATTTCCTTTTTTATTCCTCAGCCCTTAGCACTGCTTTTTCTTCCAGGCTCTCTGAGTGTCCTCGTGGGTACTGGAGTTAGAGAGAAGGAGAGTGGAGAAAGGAATTAAAAGATGATGGGACCCTAAATAAATATGTGTGATCATTTAACTCGGGAGCATTTTCAATTTGTCCATAGAAATGAATATAGTAGGAGGCACGTTCAACAGAATTACATTAAACTTTTATTTAAAATGGAAACTTAAAAGACAAGCTTAGGTATTGAGACTTCTTCATAGTTCTTTCACTCTCTATATTCCTAAATCATTAATCTTGATTTGTACAAATGTATTCACTTTCAAGTCATTAAAAATTGCAAACTAAATTAATGCTTTTATTTCTCCCTAGGCAATAAGTATATTCATCTTGGTGGGATTTATAGGCGAGTTCCCAGATTTTTCAAGGTGAGAAATTTTCGGATTGTGTGTGGAAATCATTAAAAATTATTTTTTTTATTGTTAGGAAATTCTTTAGTGCAGCCAGATTTCTACATTGCAGCCTGAGCATGTTTATCCATTCAACGCTGTATCTTTCCACATTTTGAGAAAAGGCAGTGAAAGCAAAAGCTTGTTGTATTATTATCCTTATTTTACTTTATTTTAATCTCTATAAGGAAGAAACCTGAAGATTAAAACCACCTCAAAGATTTTTCCTTGTCCCAGTTCCATGATTTTGCCTGCATTTCAGAGATTTGCAGCCACCCTACATAGCTTAAAGCAGAATTTGATCTTTAAACGTCGTCATTGCAAAACGTTGTTTGGATTTTAAAGGTTGAGAGTTTTGTAGGAAAATAGTTTTATTGGCTCTTGAGACTTGAAAGAAAGCTGGAATCATTCACCCAGGGCTTTGTTTTGCTTTCAATGTCAGTTGGTGGGACAGGATCAGGTCAGTTCACTTGATCAAACTATCAGAACATGTGTCAGGCGCTGTGCTAGTGACTGGGGATACAAAGAGGGCCAAGACAACACTGAGAATCTAGTGGGTGACTCAGATCTTGAAACAATTAATTTCAGTATAGATTTTCTAAGGGCTCTGCAAGAGGCCTGATCGGGTGCTGTGGGAGCACAGAGGTGAGGCCAACCAAGCTTTCCTTCCTCAGCCTCGGTGTTTGGGGAAGGCTGCAGCCTGTCCCTTGGACACAAAATAGAAAAATAGCAAGCTCAGATTACTTAAGGGTTAAACATTCTAAGGCATTTGGATCACTGGGGCCACCTCAAGACTACAGGTTAGCAAGGTTGGCCCCATAAAAGCACCTGAGTACACACTCCCGAATGGGACTCCTTACTTCCACGGTCACCTGGCATCCTTAAGATACCACCATGACTTAAGCTGTTTCCAAGGCTAGAAATGTGGTCGACATCCAGAAACCCAGAGTCTTCATTCCTTTACCCTTTGTAAGTGTGCTTTTAGGCTAGGCTTCCAGAATTTCTTAGGTCTAAGCCACGTGACCCCCTTGACGCAACTGGAGTCAAGCATTGCATGGGAGTCAACTCACCATCTGCCACGTGTGTTTTATTTGAGTGGAATTGTTTAAGCTCAAATTTCCCCTATATGGGTGTGTGCTTAAGAAGTGGCCTAAGTAAACAGGAGTGTTGAAAAATAAATTCCTGTCCAATTAGCCTTTGCCAGTTTTTAGTTTCCCACTTCTCAGAGGGTCTTTCTAGAGCTCCTTGTCTCCCAGTTAAGAGTTTCTGTATAACTCTTCCACTAATCATTCAGAATCCTTTCAAAGGCTATAATACCTTCCTCCTGTGTCTTCTCATTTATTCTTCCCAACTCTGAACACTCCCTTATCTATATTGCCACAACATATTATACTGTGCACATTTGTTATGAAATCTTTCAAACTAGATATACTGTATTGTGGATTGTGGTTGTATTATTGTTTTATGATTATTTGTTTATGCATCTGTGTTTTTGTCCTTCCCTCTTTCAATGATCAGTGACCTATCTTGCTTACTGTGTCTACAACTCGAGTGTCTACATAGTGCCTTGTACATTATAGCTGTTTAATAAATGTTAATCTCTAACAGTGGATTCTTTTTACATATATAATTTATATATTTTTTGATACTTTTGGTGCCTCTGGGGGGAAAAAATTGTGAAGCAAGTTTTGACTATTCTTTGTGTCCCTTGTCTCTTATCTTTCTACCTGCTTTCTGATGAACACTGACAGTGCCTCCTCTCCCGTCGATTGCCAGTGGGATTCCTTTGGCCCTTGGTCAGAATGCAATGGTTGTACTAAGTCTCAGGTAGGACCATGCAAAAACTTTGTGCGTATTATATATATGCAGAAATAGCTTAGGTATGGACAAAATGGCATTAACTTTTGAATGCTATGTTTTGTTTCTTAAAAATGTAATTAATAATTTTAAAGAAAAAATGTACCTTATTTAATACTGAATATTGTAGTAAAGTGATTTCTGCATTCTAACTTTTTTTGCAGGACTTTTCTAAATCTTACATTTGAGCCTAGAGATCTACATAGGATGAAAATGAAAAGCAACTCACTAACTCATGAGCTATTAGAGAGATGAAAACAGCATGAAATAGAGTTAGTAGATAATTCAAAATCTGTTTCATACTTATTGGGTTCAACGTTTCTTACTATTTGAAACAAACACTAACAAGTAGCAAAATGACTGCTTTGCTTTACCTGACAAATGGTGAATGACCATGAAAAGTCAAACATTTTGTGATGCTATGAAGTTCGATTCTTTTTTAAAAAATTATTTATTTATTTTTTGCAGTTACAGTTGAGATTCAATATTATTTTATATTAGTTTCAGATATACAGCACAGTGGTTAGACATTTACATAATTTGTGCAGAGATCCCCCGATTAGTCTGGTACCTACCTGGCACTATACATAGTGGTTGAAACATTATTGACCACATTCTCTATGCTGTACTTTATATTAAAGTTTTATGTAATAAAAATAAAATATCAAAATATGTTTTTTCCTGCTTATAAATTATTCATTGGAGATAAAACAGAAAGTATAAAGAAAGAAAATAAGTTGGTCACGACAAGATGGCCACGGGGTTTGAAAATTAATTTGGGGAACGTAATCAATAATGTTGTAAAGATTTTGTAGGGTTAAAAAAAAAGAAAAATACTACTTATATTTTCACCATTTAGTAGAAAACAAAATACGAGCATTTTGGTATTTATTTATTTCAATTTATTTTCTTTCTGTTTGTTTACAATTTTTTACAATAGGATTATTTGATTATAGTTTTGTATTCTAGTATTTTAACCTCACATTGTACTATCAGCATGAATTATGAATTTTAAAAGCTGGATTATGGTTCATTATATGAATATACAAATCTTACTTATCTACTTTCCTATTGTTTGAGATTTAGGTATTTACATTTTTTGGTTATTATAAATAAAACTTTAATGAACATTTTTATACACTGATATATGTCCTCTTTTCTGATAATTGTCAGGATAAATTCCAAAAATACAATGTTTATTTTAAAGGTTCTGAATCTTTGAGTGGTTAAGTATTTTTTATTGAAATATTATTGACAGATAACATTATGTTAGTTTTAGGTATACAACATAATTTAATATTTGTAAAATATTTTAAGGTGGATCAGTTTGGATGCAGTTAAAATTTGTGTATTTAAAATTTATTTTTTAATTATTGAAATAACAGAAACATATTACAGAAATAATTTGGAAACATCACCATAACTCATTTTCATCATTTATTTAGTACCTCCATGAATGGTATTGACAAAACAAGTGCATTCTGCATTCTACACAAATGCAAATTTTGGCTTCTGGCAAATACAATAATGATGACTGATTACAGGCAAACAAGTACATGAATAACAAGGCAAACATCAAACACACACTAATCACAGAAAACATTTTTATAATTTAAAAACAAGTTAAGAAAGAACACTAAATTGAAATAGCTAGAAGGTGTTTTTCATATTAGTAATTTTTTTCTTTGAATGAAGTGTCATCATGGATAGATACATCCATCCCTAGCTTATAAAATGAAAATTTTCATCCAGAAGAGACAAGTGAAAATGAAAAAGGGGTCATAAGACCAGAATTTGACAGGTGAGAATGAGACTGCTGAGGGTGATCCCTTGTCAAGGTCATCCTGGTATATGGAGAGGTGAAACGTTACTTACACAAACAACACAGTCTGTGCTCTGGAACTTCAGAAAATGACCAGTTAATGAGCCATACAGGAAAGGTGTCTTCACCATTTAAATACAGAAACTGTTAAGAAACTTGTCCTGAGTTCCATTCCCCACTGACATTCCTCTATGGTGCCTCTGCTTAGATGCAATAATAGGTGCCAGAGCCAGACCCAGGCTGATGCAAAACACTCAGAGTTCAAATCCCATTACTGTGACTCTTTGTCCCAAGGAATCCCCACTTCTAACCCAATGTCAAATGGAGGAGCAGATTCAATGTGTCTAGCCTGCCCTGTTGGTCTTTGCTCAAGTATTAAATTCTCTGGAATCTTAGATTTTGTTTCTTTTCATTAATGGGAAAGAGGTGAGCAAAGGAAGAGGCTAAAAGATGCACCTTTGATTGCCTTTGGGGAGGAAAAGGATTTTGTAGATCTTTCTTTTTGTTTAAACATTGGATACGTGTGTTCATTCCTATTAAGTGAATTTTAGTATGATTATTTGTTTCTCATTTGGCTTGATGATTTCCTCAACTTACCCTACTTTCCCCCCAACTCCGTCCCATGCCATGTTTGATTTAGACATATTTCCCATTTCAGAGGTCAGTGATTTTGATTGTCTCATAAAATTCCATTGTAGATGTAACTTCACCTCTGGACTGCTTGGGCTTCTGTTTTATAAATTTGACTTCCATATTAACTTATTTTTTGTTGGATTGTTTTGCCTTGCCTCGCTTTTCCTGAAGAAGGCTTAATATTGAACTCAAATTAGTTGCCACCACTTTTTAAAAAAGTTTTCCGAACTCCACCTCATCTCAACTTCCTTTCCAGTACCGTTACCCTTCCTCCAGCGAAATTCATATTTACCTTTCTAACTAGCTCTTAGTCCATACCTTTGGCAAACATATTAATTATTCTATATTACAGCCTATTTGCTTATATGTCTACCCAGCTAACTCTTTCAGGTTACTTTCTTAAAGATTCACTAATTTTATTTTTATTTTTTAGCATTCTGAGAGTAAATACATAGCTGGAAGAGCTCTATAAATAATAACCCACGTGTCACTGGTTTCAAGGACGGGTGGGTCTGTGGGTTCGTTGATTTTGGAGATTTTACTTCTGTAGGACACCAGAACCATTTCCCGAATGTTGCTTCTCCAGTTGTATTAATTTCTCTTAGATTTTATTTCTTAGATAAAGGAACCTGGAGATAGCGAAAAGCACTGCTGGTTTTTGTTTAGACTCGTAGGCGGTCAGTTGCTGTTTATGGGCATTATGGTGGCCAACCTTGCAGCGGCAGTGCTTTTCAAACACAATCGTGTGAACCTACTCGAGGATGTCCAACGGGAGACGGATGTGGAGACCGTTTCCGGTGTTTTTCAGGTATTTGTTTTCCATAGCCTTAGCACGAAGCATGTAAATTCAAATGTTATTTGTTTAACCTGCTCAGTATATATTTGTTGAATTTTACTGAATTTATACTGGCTTATAAATTTTCCCCAAATAGCAGTCGAATTTTTTGTTGGCCTCATAATCACACACTCAACTATCATTCTTTCAAATGCACGGGGAGGCATCTGGTAATAAAAGCAGGGATGTTCTTTGCTTCTTTGAAAAGAAATATGGCTATTGACAGACCCAAATAGTTCTTGACGTTGCATTTTTGGGGAAGGTGTAGAATTCATCTGGTATGTGTTCTGAGATTGGGCCGAAACAATGTTACCAAAATTATTATTATGTTTATAAGAAAAACAACTCTAATAGCTAATCAAGGAGCAATACAGGTCACACCTATGCATGGGGTAACTGAAACATAGTTTTGTCATCATTATTTGATTTATTGTCTATGGTACATTTGTGCAGTCAGAATAATTCAACAATCTTTAGCAAACATTTATTATTCTTGTTATGTTACAGTCATAGTAATGAAAATTGCGGATTTAGAAATGAAATACATAGTGTCTTCCCTCAAAAGTAAATAAAATTTTATGGGCAGAATAGTACATACATAATCTCTATGTTAGAAATGTTCCTTAACAATACCTATCAAAGTTCTGTTTCACTTTCAAAACCCAAATTAGATGACACCACCTTTTGGAAGCCTTCCCTAAACCCTCAACTGATAGAGCTAATTAACAAATTAGCTCTATGTACATTGTACCATCTGTAATCTGGAGTATTTGTGGGCCTGGATGTCTCTTGGTAGACTTTGAATCCCTTGAAGACATGGATTATATTTCATTTTTGCATAAGAAGTGCCTGGCACATAGTCAACTCTCAACAAATGTTTGCTGTATTGGATCGAGGGTGTCATGCTATACTATCAGGACAGTTGTGTGCAGTGCATACTATGAGAACAGAGGGGAAGGACATGCGTCATAGCCTGTGGGATAGGCATGGTTTCTGAGAAGACATAATGTGTGATTTGATTCTTGAAGGACGAGTAGGTGATAGGTAGAAAAACCCGTTCTAGGCTGACAGAACTGTAACTCCAAGGTCAGAGGAGATGTCAGAAAGCCTGGCCTTTTATTCATGTAAATGATCCAGTATGACTACGACATAGGAAGCCAGTAGAATGAATGGCTGCACATGATGGGGGAAGGTGGGCAGGGGCCAGATCATTTGTACCCTCCAGTGCTTCCTTGGTACCCTGGGCTTATGTCTATCACAACAATTATGTTGTTGAATTGTATTTATCTATGTCTTCATTTTATTAGATTGGAAAGTGTGTGAAAAACCTGACAAATATTATTTTTATTCATACGTGTATCCCTACACCCAGAAGAGTGTCTTACACAGAGTAGTGCTAAAGAAAGGTTGAATTTTAAACTTTTGACTCCATTCCCATGCTCTCAGAGCTTACACATCTAAATCACCACGGAAAGCAGGACTTTGGCATTTTGGTCAGTGATTACAGAAAAGAAACCGAAAATTGAAGGACAAGAAGCCAATCTATCTTCACAGTGGTTGACATTGTATGATTTTGGAGGATTCAGACAAATTGCTTGATGCTTATTGGTGAGAGCCTGGAATTGGAATTCCGGTTCTATTTTCAATTTTGTGTCCGGCCAAGGTCACAATCCATTTTGTGTGTTGTAAAAGGAGGACCAAAATAATCACTAGTCCTTTCCTGGACACACTGAGGACTTATGTCAAATTCATATTAGAATGTCAGTGCTGAGGGTTGGGTGCAAAACCTTTTTGATCCCCCTTCTTCCCTCTTATTTTTGTATGGCGGCGTTTCTTGTGGTTAGGTCAGTGCATCAGCAAATCTTTGGTTTGCAACGGGGATTCTGACTGTGAAGAAGATAGTGCTGATGAAGATAGATGTGAGGACTCAGAAAGCAGACATGCCTGTGACCTTCATAAACCTCCTCCCAACATAGAACTTACTGGAAATGGGTAAGATGCTGGGCAGCCTCTTGTGCATGTTGATGGGTTATAATTTTTCATTATTTATTTATTTATTTATTTATTTATTTGTAAGTCTAATAACAAATCACCTAATAACCAAGCCTTTCCCTCAGATGTCTTTGCCACATCCTGAAACAATTTTTAAATTCATATCAGCATACCTGTAGGTATACATAGTAAAACATAGAGTTGACCAATTGTTCCTGAAGTGTCCTGGTTTCAGCACTGAGAGTCTTGCATCCAGGGAAACTCCTCAGGCCTGGAAAAACCTGCATGGGAGAGAAAAAAGGCGAGGGAGAGGAAGAGGGAGAGAGAGACAGAGAGAGAGAATTGATTTAGTGAGGTGGGGCTACTCAAGATAATGAAGACAATAGAATGAGAACAGGGAAAGAAGAGATAAAGTAGTGTGTTCAAATATTCAGGCTGAAAAGTAATTGCCCAAACTAGCTGGGAACTTTCATTTCCAAATAAAGTTGGGACAATCCCATGTTTGCCTTTTCAAAAAGAATTCTGAAGAAATTTTAGGGGCCAGACTCAAGATTTCAAGGCTTTAAAGCAATGTATTATAGAATGATAGACGTGATTTTTTCCATAATATTTTAAAATTCCTTAACAGAGAAGGTAAAATTTGGGGATGCCAGTGAGCATGCTAAGAGACAATTAGTTGAAATTTGTTGCAGAGAGCCAAGAGTAATCTCAATTGTATTGGTTTTATCCATAGATTCAGTTCAAAACGAGCTATTGCCATAGATATAAAAGGGCTGTGTATTTCCCAAATATGTTCTTAGGCTGAAAAGATGTTGGGTTTTCGCAGGTGTTAGTTTTAGATATTGTACGAAGCAAGGGAGGTTGGATAATGTATGGTGTGCATTAGGACACTGTTCTCTTTATTTGAGCTCTCTGAAGATATGGTTAACCATAATGTATTTCCGGAATTTCTAGAGTTCTTTAATGATGCCTTTTCCAGCAAGTTCAATTTCTGGTTATTAATTGCCTTTTCTTCCTCCTCTCCTTTCTCCCCCTTCTCTTCCTCTCCCTCCTCCTCCTCCCCCCTTCTCCTCTCCCTCCTGCTCCTCCCCCTTCTCCTCCTCCTTCTCCTTCTTCAAACAGTTACGATGCACTCACTGGCCAGTTTAGGAACAGAGTCATCAACACGAAAAGTTTTGGTGGTCAATGCAGAAAAGTGTTTAGTGGGGATGGACAAGATCTGTACAGACTGAGTGGAAATATCCTCTCCTATACATTTCAGGTACTTAATCACATTGATGTTATTTATTTCTAATCTGTGAATTATTGCCAGAGATCCTTATTTATATGATATTTATTTTTTGGTATTTATTGAAAATTTATTTTAGTCTAATATGTGGTCAGTGCTTATAAATGTTTTATATGGGTTTAAAAAGAATACATATCATGTAACTGGAGTACAGGGTCATGGTAACTTGTCATTTAAGCTGAAATACACTTTTGCTTCATTTTCATTTTGCCTATGTTTCATGTGGGCCCAAGACCTTATGGTCTGTCCCTGCATAAGTGTTAGAAATCAAGGCCCTGGCCAGGACTGGAATGATCATTTCCTTTACACTGCTACAATGTAATCTCACTTAAAAGTGCTTTTATGCTTTTTTAAATGTATTGTTTTAAATGAAATTCATTGCAATGACAATGGTTAGTAAAATAACATAGGTTTCAAGTATACAATTCTGTAATACATCATCTACATATCACATTGTGTGCTCACCACCCAGAGTCAGTTCTCCTTCCATCACCATATTCTTTAATTGTGAAATATTTTATAGGAGTGTGAATGACATACACATTTAGTTTGACGAAAATTAATAAAACAAATGCCCATATGTGCCCATCATCCACCTTAACAAACAGAATATTACCAGTGACTTAAATGTTCCCATTTACCCCTCTCTGATCACATTCTCTTCACCCCCACTTCCCAGGCAATATGATCTCATATTTTGTATTAATCATTTCTTTTTTTTTAAATATGTCTATCCCATACATCTTTGTCCCTAAATAAAAACTTGTAATTTCATTTTGGCTTTTTGGCCATTTTGTACATAACTCGTATACTCTATATTCTTCTATGGATTATTTTTTCACTCAAAATTATGATTTTGAAGTTTTTTCAGGCTGAAGTAGATGGCATTTTTATTGCTGTTCTAATTTTTTTCTTATGAAAATGCCTTGAACATTTTTGTGCATGAGTACCATGCAAAATGAGGTAGAATTTCTCTAGGGCATACACCTGGAACTCGAATCGCTGCCTTGTCTGTGATACGCTTTACGAGGCCAAGTTTCCAACACAGATGTATCAATTTATACCCCCATCAGCAGTGTGGAAGAATGGTCTGTGCTCCACAGCCTTGTCAGTGCCTTCCATATTGCCTGAGGTTTACATTTATTTTGCTTATGATTTCAGGATTGACTCTGGCTCTAGGCTTCTGCTTCTTTCATGCCTTTTCTGTCATACACACCTAGACTGACCCTGTTCCTTGACTGCAGCACAAAATCTACTCACACCAAAATATTTATGGCTTTGGAGGACAGTCCTGAAGATACAGAGGAGAGATTTTCCTGTTGCAATAGTGCAAACACATTCAACAAAAGCAGTTGACATCCTCCATCTTAATAACATGTCTTTTCTTCCACAGTCTCAAAAAGTGCGATGTTTGGCCTCACCTGTTTTAGCCTCTAACTTTTCTCTTTTCTTTTGTTTTCTTTTTTCTTTTCTTCTCTCTTCTTTTCTTTTCAACCTCCGGAGATTGCTTTGATCTTGGCATAGGAAAAGCTTATCAGACACATCAGCTGAGAGCACCCACTGAGTAGCTTCCCAACGGCTCCACCTCCTCCCAGCCTCTTTCTTGTTATCCTCTTCCAAGATCTCCTCTCCCACCGCTTTCCACCTTTCTTCCCAGAACACCCAAAATTTCAAATTCAGTGCTCCTTATCTATTACTCTCAAATCTGTGAACCGAAACTATTAGGATGTTCAGACAAAAGGGCCCTTGTTTATCAAAATTAACCCTCTGCAGAAAGCAGTTTTGATTATAAATAGCAAACACACCATCCTCCAATTTACAATAGAATCAATTACATTGAAGAGTTATTGATTCATCAAAATGGAAAGTGAAACTGATCTGAAAAATTATTGTAGCTACCAATTTTTGAATATGTACTGTGGCGTCTACAGTCTCCTAGTCAATTTGTATAGGTTAAATCTTCACAGGATCTTTGGAAGGTAAGTAAATATTTTAGTATTTTATGTATGTTGAAATTAAAGCTCAGAGGACTTCAGCTGACTTGCTCCAAGTCACCAAATTAATAAGTAGTAGAGCTTTGATACAGTCTGTCAGGATTCACAGACCTTTATTTCTCTACTATATTTTATTCTCCCAATGTATTATATGTAATTGCTTTTCAATTCTAAATTCCACATGGTGAATAATATCTATTGTAATTTAACCTGTGGCCAGAAGGGAAAAAGTGAGATAAGCATTTGTATAGAATTTTTCTCCTTTTATTCCTAGGAGGATGTGTTGGTAGTCTTTTCATAATGATAAGTGGAAGAATTGCAAAATTTGCAACAAATTTAGAAAGTTACAGAGCAGAGAAAATACTAAGGAAGAGAATATCTGACATAGTTGGAATGTAGACATGCTGGAATTCTGCAGCTTCTGAAGAAGAGGAATAATTTAAAAACAGTATAATCCTAATATTTGTTTTCCTCAGCATGGCTTGGGTTTTGGATTGGCATCTGAAATGCCTTTCCAGTCACCAAATTTGTAGGTGTTTGTCACAGTGGAGGGAAATAACAGCCTGCTATTGAGGGAAGTATATCGATGTTTTGAGGATCCAGCCTGAGGGAAGGGAGGTGGAAGCAATGGGCAGTAAGTCAATCATTAAAGTGCTAAACCCAGGTGAAGATATGGAGGCAATGAATGTCCCCATCGTTCAAATATAGGATTGCTAGAATGTATTGAGGGTTCCACTGATGTTGGAAGTCATGTATGGACTTATAGTGACACCAGCCTGTAGTTGTGTGATTTTCCTATAGTCGTGCTAGGTAGTTTGGCTGCAAGCATTGATCCAGGGTTGGGTTTTTGCCAGACAAATATGGGGGCAGGACATATCTAGGCAGGGAAGTAAAGTTCGCTGGCAAGAGAATGAAATGGTTGAAGTCATAAACCACAAAGCTTCACTGCAACAGGCAGGAAGTGAGAAAATGAAGGTGCTGATAGGGAGAAAGAGGGAAAACAAATTGATTAACTTCTCTCTACAAAGCTGAATGACAGATGTGGCCATAATAGAATGAGAGTCAAAAAAAGTAAGAGATATCAGAATGTAGAATGTTTGAATTTATGATTTCAGAGGAAGGATCAGTTCAGGGCCATCCAGGATCTAAGGTGGAAGGAGGAGAGTATTAAGGACAATTTAAGACGATCATACTACCTTGAAAAAGGATGATTCTTGTGTGTAGAGTAGATGGGAGGGAGGAGATGCTGAACTAAGCAGCTCAGGGGCTTATTTGCATAAAGTATAACAGAACTGGAACGTGAAATCTATTACTGGATCACACAGAACATTCCAAAACAAAGTTCAAAGAATTTGATTGTTTTCTATAACCTGTTTGCATCTCTGTTCCTCTCTATTAGACAAAAAAATCAAGAGCCAAATGCTTTGTAGTTCTTTGCTAGCCTTCTGGCCTAAATATTGACATTAAAGGAAAATGGAAGATTTGTGTACACAGATAAAATTTTGTGAATCACTTGGGATTGCCATTAGTGATACCATGGTTCCTGCTTAACAAAGGGTAATTATAAAATGAACTCTATTCTTTATACTCATACAGGCCTCATCTTAATGAGAGACACAGTTGTTTTGTGTCAATGAGGAGCTTTGTCTTTGAGAGAAGATTGTATGAAGAAAGTATCCACATTAAAGGATTTATGACAAAAGATTCTTGATTATATCCAAGGCTTTAATTTAGTTATAGCAAAATTTTTCATTTTTTTATAGGTGGAAATAAATAATGATTTTAATTATGAATATTACAACAGTAGCTGGTCTTATGTAAAGAGTACATCAACAGAACAGTCATCATCTGGAAGGAAAAAATTTTTGTTTATATTTTCATCTTCTTCTTCTTCATACAATCATAATTCAAATTACAATGAAAACCAGAAGAAAAAGGTTAGTATGAAATATTATTTAACTTTTTCATATGTTACTGGTTTAAGTATTTGTAGCATTAACAAAAGTGTATTTACCAAGAGGATCAGCTTTCACTTTTTAAATAGGTCAATAGTATCTTTTTTTTTTTTTTTTTTTTATGATGACAAATTTTATTTTCCTTAAAGTTGAGCAGTTGACTTTTATGGTCCAAATGATGAACCTGTTGTTAACAAATGACTGAATTAGCCGTGAGACTTCTCATTAAAATACAACATTGCAGCTATCAGTTGGAGAATAAATGATAAAATTTTCAGATGGTATATCAGAAACAAAAGTTTTTATGGGTACCATCAAGAAAATGTAATTTTGCTGTTAACTATACTTTTTTATTGAAAATGTTTTATAACTTTGCTTTAAACAATTTCTGATGAAACCATTTGCAAAGTATATGCTTAATTTAATAAAATACTTTAGCCACCGTCCAGAGGTCAATAGTATCTTCTTCAAAGAGATAATATAATACATTTCTTTTAAAGGTACAATCTTGTCTTGTTAATTCTCTTTGATATATTTATACTTTTTATATTTTCATTAAAGTATTTGTACTTAATTTGAAAATTGTTAGAAAAAAACACCCATTACTTTCAAATCTTCTAGTTAAAACTGCCCTAAATTTCTCATCTATGGTAACTGATGCTACTATGTTTTAGTGTTAAAATTATAATTTTAAAAATCCAATTAAAAAAATCCAATTAATGTGTGCTTCCTAAATGCTAACACTGGAATCTTTTTTAGAAGGTGTGTGAAATTAAAAACTTTTAAAACACTTTATTACTTTTGAGATATCCAAATTTTCGTATGAGGAAGTTAAAAGGCTTATTTTGAGATGTTTTGTTGTTTTGAAATTTCAAAACTTTCGTCTTGGGCAACCTGAACAATTGACATGGATTGTACTAACTGATACACGCTTAATGCTGAAAAAATTTTAAGGCTGATCATCATTCACAATATGCATATTTTATCTTAAAGCCAGTAACTTGACTCATAAATCACACAAGGGAGGTATAAAAGAATACTGATTTTGTTTTATGATTAAGAAGCTGTGGAAATATGAGCTGTAAAAACATTTACCATCTTCATATTATGTTGTTCACATAAGTGAGGATTTGGTATAAGGTAGATCTGTCTTGGATTTTATTAAAAGATGTTTAATTAGAAGTATTTAAAATACCTCATTATAAAGTGGCTTAACTTGTAAATATACTGGTATTGGAGATAATTATACAGCCACCCTACCTGTTAGTCATTGTCAAGATATGGACTGTAGGGACACATTATTTTATATACTTATTTGTGAGATTATTTAACAGTTAGTGAAGTTGATTCTCTTATTTGTAACTGAGGTTGGCATAACAACTGGTCTTGGGTTTTAAAGGTTTAAAATAAATTACCATGACGTTCCTCAGATATTATTCCTACTTGGGATTTAAAAAATTCCTTTGATTGCCTTAAGTGAGTGGGCCCAGAAGAGACCTAATCATGCACCTAAAACAAAAATTAATGAAGATGGCACTTGATGGAGACAATGGATAGGGAAACTAAAACTCCTTTTATTCTTTCTTCCTCCCACAGAGTTATCAATTGTTGGTTGTTGAGAACACAGTGGAAGTGGCTCAGTTTATCAATAACAATCCGGAATTTTTACAACTCGCTGAGCCCTTCTGGAAGGAACTCTCCAACCTTCCCTCTCTGTATGACTACAGTGCCTACCGAAAATTAATCGACACATACGGGACACATTATCTTCAGTCTGGATCCTTAGGAGGAGAATATAAAGTTCTGTTTTATATGGACACAGAACAAATGAAACAAAGTGGTAGAGTATTTTTTAAAAAAGTTATATAAAAACATTTCAGGGGTTGTAATGGGGAAATAACATGTAGCTAACTTAAACTTTAGAGCTTTAAAATAGGAGAAATTGAAATGAAATTGCAAAGGAATCCAAAGCTGTAAGAATCCATTATACTCTACTCAAAATCTTCCAGGCTTTAAGAAAGCCTGCCTACTCTTATAGACAGTGCCGTGAAGTATGAATTAAACCATCATCATTACTGGCTATCTACAGAGGGTATTGATTGGATGTTTAGAATACTTTTTAACCTTTCCCATTTCTCAGATTAAATAACATTCCTCGAGGAAAACTAATGAGGAATTTACTGTTATTGCAGAAATCAAGGTGTTTTTAAAGCAGTATTTCATTTATCTCTGTTCTTTAACACTCACATTTCTTTTAAAAAAAGTCTGCTCTGGATAGCACAAGTTTGCTTGCTACCTAATAATGCTTGTGCCTTAAATTTATTGTCTGCCTTCCTTACCACAGGCAAGTTACGTATGCTAGCTATGATGTTCACTATTACCCAGTGAGATAGCCATTATAATTCTTGTCCCACAGACTGAGAAACGGAGACTCAATGCTATGAGAAGACTCATCAAAGGGTGTATAGATCGTAAGGAGGTTTCATGGGCTCTAAAGTCAGCTTAGTTTTTCTTATGCTATGTTGCTGCTAGAAATGCCTGATTTTTGTTAGAATCAGGGCATGCCACTAAATTCATTTTTTGTTGATTTCACAATGAGAGTACAAACCTCACCAGCTGCCCCAATGTGGGAAGGGAGAGAGTGGTGTCTTAGTATCCATTCCTTTTCTACAGAGAACTTTTGGCCCTGGTTTATTAATGTTCCAAGTCAAATCCCCTCTGTCCCAACTTTGTCCTTAAGATGATGCCCACACTGCCTTCTCCATTCCAAATCATCTCTTCAGGATCTTCTCATCAGATGTGATGCTCTTATAATCTCAGAGGAGAGTAAGACTTCTTACATGAGATTCAGAGATCTTGTAGCCTTCTCTTATGGGTGAACTACAATGTTTTTCTGTATTTCCATTAGCTATTTTTTTTTCCATTGGACTTATTTTTTACCAATTAACGTTTAAGTAGAATTTGAATTTTTCTAACCTCACAGGTTGGGAATAAATTGCACAAGCACATGTTTTTCTTTTCTGTTTTTTTTTTTTTTTTTTTTTAAGCAATGACAGAGACAGCGTTTCTTTGGAAAATGAATCCAGCAAGTGGCTTGATATAAACTCAGTTTCACTGCCCCTTTTTTGCCCTTAGCATTTAAAAGAAATGGGGAGAAACTTTTTGAAGCTTCCGAAGTTGGCAAAAGTTTATTTTGAGTAAAAATTTTACTCTTGAGCAGTTTCTGTTCTTCTTAAAAGTTTTAATTTAAATATAATCAAATCTCTTGGGATATAATATATGCCCCCATTTGTTCTTTCAGAAATATTGAGGTTATTATAATATGATTAGCAAAATTATATAAGAAAAATACATTTCCTTACTTTTTTTTTGTTTTCTATCCTCCCTTAAAAAATGCATTTGATAATGAGTAGAAATTGTCACATACTAAGGTGATGAGTCGGGGAAAAGAAATGTTAGACACCAGAGATAGTGAAGATGTTAAAGATGGTGATAGTAGAACCAGGTAGGGTTTCATGACTTAATTATTGTAGAACAAGAACCCAGCTTTTAGCTTCTCCAATAGTTGTGCTGGAGGCTATCACATGCCTATTTTTATCTATTTGCTTGAGGTGTTGACTATGGATGGGTGAAAGATATCAGTCTTTGGGGTATTTAATTTCTGCTCCCTCCATTGTTTTATGTGGAAATCACCTCTATATCCTTCCTTCTCTGGTCAAAGCTAATGGAAGCCAATATTTGCTGACCTATTTGAAAGTTACTTTCAGACAAATGACACTTCATTCCTACATAGATGCATGCATCTGTTATTTTGTGTAACAACAAAAATTAAATATCCCTTTTACTGATCCTTGTCTCTTCTAGAGCACTTGAAAATGTGCGTATCCTTTCACTCTTGATTAGGTGGGCACAGTAGTAGGAAACAACCTCTTAACTGCACTCTTGGCTGCATTTCAAAGGTCCTCAACAAATGCAGAAATTAAGCACTTTTTAATTCTTCCCCCAGGTCTCAGTTCATCAACTATGAAGAAATGTTCTTCTTCAGATATCAATTTTCTGTTTCAATTCTCAAAGAGCAAATGCAAGGAACTGGAAAATGCCCTAAAACAGGCTTCAGGTAAATGAGAAGGGGGCAATATATATTACAGCCTTCACTTCCGTTCCTCTGTCTCATGGTTAATTCCTGGTCTCCAAGGGCCTTGGAAATTTTAGCAGGTGTCCTATTTTGTGTTTTTCATATATTTGGTTATTTTTGCCTCTGATCTCTATTTTATATGTCATGGCAATGAGACTCATGAAGAGTGGAAAGTTCACTAGTTATCTCCTGTCTACTGTAAATATGTCCTCCACATATTTACACCACGTTTCTCCCCCATGGTGACAGTTAGCAAACAAGCCTAGAAAAATGACACCATCAGGAGGAGATGTAGGTCCAGTCTGTGACATGGATACTCAGTGAAGCTTTTGGTGCATGCTGCTGCTGCTGCTGCTCCTGGTGGCGACAGGGTGTTGAGGAATATGGTGTGCTAATCTTTGAGTGACTGAAGAAGGAACTGGAAGAGTGAGCTGATTTAGACAGTATCTAGATGGCATGTTAAAGAGTTTGAATTTCATTCCGATGAGAAGGGGTGCCATTAAAGGATTTAACACAGGGAGTGATTAAACGAAAGTTTACAAGGATAAAGTTGTAGAGAAAGAAGCAGGACTGAGAAGGACTGAAAGGATAAGAACCAGAAAGGAGCAGTAACATGGAAAGTAAGGGGAAAAAAGAGGTCGACAGAGAGAAATGCTAAAGAGCAGTTAATAAGAAAAGGACTGAGGACTCTTCACTGGATTTGGCAAATACCACTTAATTGCTTTAAAATGAAGAGATTCTTAGTGTGGTAGGGATGGAAGCAAGACTGCAGTGCATTGTGTGAGGCGATGGACTAACAATATTTGAGCTTGGTTTCTTCTGGGGGTGATGGCAGATGCTGCGGAGAAGGTGAAGACTGACCTAGGTGCCAAAGTTCTCATTGAAGAAGTGGGGATCCTTGGAATACTGGTAGATGACTCCAAGGTGGAGGGGGAGAGAGTAGTGAAACCATGTTTATTTACTCTATTGCTTCATTCCTCAACTATTTATGAAGCCCATAGGATGTGCCAGGAATTGTCCTAGGCACTGGGGATATAGCCAGAGAATATGAATATGCCAGAGAATGTGCCTTTCTTCAAGGAGCTGACATGACAAAGGAGGAGGACAAGTTTTTGAAGAAGATGGAAATAGAATGATCTGTAAATAGAAGTGGAAATGGGAGCTTTGGAAAGATGTTGACATCTGTCACTAGCTGGCCTGGTGATTGGAAGCTGCTCATTTTATTTTGTATTGAACAAAACATAACGCTAAGTGATTTACAAAAATGAACCAGTATAATCCTCCTGCCTGAGAGTTAGGTATTATTCATATTCCCATTTTACAGACAGGGACACTGAGGAACAGACAGGTCACCTAATATCATGGTTGGTAAGCATCAGACACGAGACAGAGATGCATACATCTGGCTTCACAATTTGGCTTCTTTGCTGTTGTACCCAGCTGATTGTCTAAGGGAAGAGGACCAGCTGGAGCAGAGCACTTACTGGGGTGTGGACAGGGAGGTGACAGGCTTAAAAAATACACAAACAGAGTTTTTAGAGTCTGCAGTTTGTAAACAGGGGTTCCAGTTAAGGCAGTGATTCTTAGACTAGGTAATCTTGGTGTGCACGAGGATTACCTGGGATAGCCTGTTAAAATGCTGAGTTCAAGGCTTTGCTCTCAGTTATTCTGTCACAGGTCTTGGGTGGAGCTCAGAAATCTGAAGTCACTCCAGAAGATTCTGACTCAGGTAGTTCAAGGACTGAACTTTGCGATACACTTCCTTAAAAGGGTGACTACTTGCATATTAAAAAATAGCTAACAATGAGGATGAGGAAGAACTTCAGGGAATTTATTAAAAATATCAGGCTTTAATAATTTCTGATAATAAAAGTACAATTTTTGAATTTGCAACATTTTATGAAAATTTTATGAAATTGTATAATTCAGTTAAAAGAAAGGAAATTAAAATCACCCCAAATCAGGGCTGGCCCAGTGGCTCAGGCGGTTAAAGCTCCATGCTCCTAACTCTGAAGGCTGCCGGTTCGATTCCCACATGGGCCAGTGGGCTCTCAACCATAAGGTTGCCAGTTCAATTTTTCAAGTCCCGCAAAGGATAATGGGCTCCACCCCCTGCAACTAAGATTGAACAGGGCACCTTGAGCTGAGCTGCTGCTGAGCTCCCGGATGGCTCAGTTGGTTGGACCGCATCCTCTCAACCACAAGGTTGCCGGTTCGACTCCTTCCAAGGGATGGTGGGCTGTGCCCCCTGCAACTAGAAAATGGCAACTGGACCTGGAGCTGAGCTGCACCCTCCACAACTAGGACTGAAAGGACAACAACATGACTTGGAAAAAAGTCCTGGAAGTACACACTGTTCCCCAATAAAGTCCTGTTCCCCTTCCCAATAAAATCTTTTTTTAAAAAAAAAATATCACCCCAAATCTGATCTGCAAGTTAGGAATTTCTGGTCATGACCAGTGTAAAAACCAATTAAAACTGGAGATAAAAGTATTTCTGAAATTATTAGGCACACAAATGGAAAAAAAATTCAGTTAGTATTCCAACTTTTTAGAACACTTTTCATGTGTTTGCTGTATGCCTGTTAATTAATAGCTTTCTTGCTTAGTTAGTATCCCAGATACAACGAACCCACAACATTATATTATGAAAAATTTTCAACATACAGGAAAGTTGAAGGAACAGAGTAATAAACACCGATATACCTACCCCCACTATGCAACATTTATTATTTTGACAGTGTGCTATCTACATACGATATTGTATCTACATATAATATTGACTATTTAGCAATATATAAATATTACATATTTAAAATATTTGTAATATTTGCTGAACCATTTGGAAAGAACATCACGATACTGCATCCCTAAATATATGGATGTATCTTCCAAGAAGCAAGAATGTCTCTATCATATTCTTTATTACACTAAGAACATTAAGAATATGAACAATAAATCCCTAATGTCATCTATAGTCAGGCAATGACTATTTTTCTTTTCTTTTTCTATTTGAACAGGTATTATGTTTTAGAGTAGCTTTAGGTTCACAGCACAATTCAGCAGAAAGTAGAGGGCTCCTCTCACCCCCTTCCCCACACAGGCACAGCTTCCCCACTCTCAGCATCCAGGGCCACAGTGGTACATTTGTTACAATCGATAAACCTACTCTGACACATTAGCATCACCCAAAGTTCACATGACGGTTCACTCTGGGTGTTGTATGTTCTATGGGTTTAGATAAATGTACAATGACATGTGGCCACCATTATAGTATTATAGAGAACAACTCCACTGCCCTAAAAAACCTCTGTAGTCTACCTAATTCATTTCTCCCACCACCCAGCCCTGGCCACCACTGATCTTGTTACTGTTTCCATGGTTTTGCCTTTCTCAGAATGCCCTTCAGTTGGATGGGGTGTGTTTTAATACTTGATAGGTTTTTCACTTTTATGGTCGCATTTTCATGTTCATTTGTGTATCCTGACTTACTTCATTTGCGTTCTCCTTGTGTAGGAACTCAGAACAATGTGTTGCGAGGGAACCCATTTGTCAGAGGGGGACATTTAAAATTTGTGTCTGGCCTTAGTTTCCTGGAGCTGGACAATCCTGCTGGAAACAAACAACGATATTCTTCCTGGGCAAGATCGGTGACTGATCTTCCCCAAGTCATAAAACAAAAGGTATGTGATGGTGTGTTTAAAGCAGCGGAATGTAGTCATGTTGATTTGCTCTGGGAAAATGAGATTAAATCAAGATGGTTAAACAGAAAGGCTGTAATTAGCATTTTCCGTATCCCAAATATGTTTTGTATGGTAAAATGAATGCATACATAATAATAAGAAAAAGAATGTTTGTTATCTTGTATGTCCATATTTCAGTTGTAAAGGTTAAATGTCCTGTAAATCCCAAGAGAAACTAGTGACAAAATTCGCATTTTAAGCTTTTGATCTAAATTTTATTATTTCTCTTGTTGCCTAATTCAGAGGAATTATATGTTCTTGCAGAGGCATTAGGCTTGTTACATATGTCAGATCACCTTTCTTCCTGTGGTCATGGCTTGTAGGCTCCTGGAGTCATGTAAATTAAGATAGAACCAATTTGGTTAGCAGAAGTTTAGGATGTTTTGGATGCAGTCAGTTCTTTTGTAAGACAACAAATGAGTTCCTAAAAATCAGAGAGTGAGGCAAAATTGCACAATAGAAAGACCATGAGATTTATGGGAACAGTGGGGTTAGGGACACAACACTCAAAAACTTGATCTGTAACACTCATTAAAAAAAAAAAGATAGGCACCAAAAACACCACCAAAAAACAGTAGCACAGTTTTATACATGATAAATTGTTAAGAACTGCATATACAATAAAACATGTGGCACATTACCTAGAAAAAGATCTGAAGCTTGTTGGGTGATGGAACAATTGCAGCTTGTGAATTATTGTCAAGTGGTAGAAGAACAATCAGAAATGACAGATGGTTGTAACACCAGATGTAGATGGGTGTAGTTTATTATACAGGTTGTAAAACTAGAGGATGTTTGAGGTGTTTGTGTATTCCTATGTGGTTTGGTTCAGTTATGTCCATTTTTTGTGTGTTTACCTGGTGTTTCTTGTGGACAAAATTGTATGTAAGAAAACACAAACTTTGAGTTATGCTCGTATTGTTCGCTAATGTAACAATCTCAATGGAACAAATTCACATTTTCAAAACAAATGCCATAGCAGAATTGATTCTGTGATCCATTCCCTGACATGGAAGTCAAGTAATGTCCCAGGTGAAACTTGACTTTCAGAGATTAAGAAACTTAGACGCATTTTATAAACTCAAAAATTGCAATATTTCTACCTGAAACTAATATAAATTTTTTTTAAATATGAAAAAATAAACTTCTGACTCTATAAAAAAATTGCAGTATTTCTCAAGTTACCTTTTTGACACCATACTGCATCCACTTGCCTCCTAATAAGGATAAAAGGGGAGGGGACTTTTCCCCAGGAAGTCTTATCTTAAAGTGCCATTTGTTAATATTCAAAATGGCCTATTTTCATTGTCAGTATCCCATACAAATCTTCAAAAATCCCAAGTTTTTAATTAGGGGAAAACAGACATTCTTTTCCATTCTCAACTGCACTTTTCCATTTAGGACTGTAACTGTCATAGTTAGCTGTGTTCACTTATTAGCTGGACAGGAAAGGAACAGAGAAAGTAGAAACACAATACATGACCACGCAATGCCATCCAGTTCAGAAGAGCTTGGGCAGAGATGGAGAGAAATGTGACTGACTCTCTGAGTTCATCTCCATACTCTCAGTGGTGTGCCAGCTTGTATTGACTCTCAAAAGCCAGTGGTACCTATGTCTTCCCAGTTTCATGCTCAGTGATATCATGGAGGTAGCAGACCTGAAATCGGCCATGGGGACTGTAGTTACACTGCAGAAACTGATGAATGCTACAAAACAGAGACTTTTGTTCTTGGGAGAGCAGATTGTTAAAGCTTAGTCAACACATTTATAGTCTCAAAGTTGCTTTTCATCAGACATAGCCAACACAGAGTAATAATGCCTACCTGTTTTAAAGTTCTTCAGGGAGAAAGAGTCATAGTCTCACTAGAGAGACATGTTAAGTCTCTCAGAGTCAGGATATTTAATCTTAAATGTAATTGTACTTGCTTCTTTACTGTAAATTAAGTACATTTCCTTTTCTTCCGTCTTTTGAAAGGGGGACAAAAATCTTTCAATAACTAGGAAATGAATGTCCTGTTGGTTTTTAAAAATTTTATGCATGCACATAAGATACAAATATATTCCTTCCCTCTCTGGTTATAATTTTCCCTAGGTTTGTCTTGCAAAAAAAGTGAATTGCTTTCTCTCCTTATTTGAACAAGAAATAATTGGAATTAACATGAGTGGCTTTTGATTCTGTTTTAATGGGGATTGAGCCTAAATGCCAAAAGGAAACTATTCTTGCCTAAAACCCTGATTTTTGACTGTGATGTCTTTATCTGTATAGCTGACACCTTTGTATGAGCTGGTAAAGGAAATACCCTGTGCTGCCGTGAAAAGGCTATACCTGAAACGGGCTCTTGAGGAATATCTGGATGAATTTGACCCCTGCCATTGCCAGCCTTGTCAAAATGGTGGCATTGCCACTGTTGAGGGGACCCAGTGTCAGTGCCACTGCAAACCATACACATTTGGTGTGGCATGTGAGAAAGGAGTCCTTGTAGAGGATGAAGCAGGTCAGTGCACTGAATTTTCTCTGGTCATGCTGGACCCACTGAGAAGGGAATTACCCTTCTGCTCTGGCCCTCAAGACTGTGCTTCTTTGTATATGGAGAGGGGGAAGTCTCACTGGGCATTTTAATTTAGTATCTCTCTCCCTTTTCCACTTCTGGATTATAGCTACTGGGGTCAAGACCCTTTCCTGTCTCTATTTTTCTCTCTGAATTAACAGACTCACCGTGCCAACCATTCCCCATTCCCCATTAGGGTAGGTTAGTGCCTAAAACACCTCTGTCCTTCCCTAGTCACCTCATTAAGGTTTTGTTATAACGTAGGTCTGCGGAGCTTGGCTTTGCATTGACCAACTTTCCGATGGCAAGTGCTTTGAACCATCTCGATTTCTATGTTGTATTATTTCCTGTCAATAAATTCTTTGCATGTATTTGTTAAACATCTGCTGTATGTTCAACAGTGTGCGTGGTGCTTTAAGCACGTTACTACAGGGCTATGTGAAGCTGACTTTATGAATAGGCAAGTATGAGACTATATACTTGTTTTTATATTTATTTATATATCTCTCTCCTCTAGAAAGCTCCTTTCTTAAGATCAGGACTATTTGATTGTTTTCTTTATTCCTGACATAGGGCTTGATTCATAGAAGTCATTTAATAAATGTTCAATAAACGAATAAGCATCAGGAAGGCATTCTTTCCTCCAGATGTCTTCCTAAGTGAACTGTCCCGGCCAATTGAAATTCCACCACTGATTCATTCCGTTGTGGCTTGGATTTCCAGTTATTTAATAAAATGGAAACTTGCCCTCCTGGTAAGGAATAGGGTAGCAACGATGATATGTCAAGCTATTATTACCTCCTATTAATATACTCAGGGGACTACTTTATTAACTCAGTTTCTAATTATGGAAGAAAGCAGAAGGGAGACCATGGGAAAATATTATACAAATTACTTTTGGTGTTTGTGATACTAAGGAGTGGGGGCAAAAAGGGATTTAGGTCACACAGTAGAAACAGCTAAGGAGCAGTAAACACACGCATCTATTATCAGAAAACAATGCTTTGGGGAATTTGAGATCAGTTCCTAACTAGGAAAACAAAGCTCTTAGAATATGGGACAAGTTCCCTCTTGTCTTGGAATTTCAATTTGCCGAGAAATATGATGGGGGAAGGACTGTGAGTCATGAACTGTGAATCATGAATTGGCCCATGAGGTGGAAGGTGGCCAGGATGGGTTCAAGAAGTGCCTTGTATAATATTGGAGAAGGATGCTGACTAAAGGTAAAAGCATTTCTCCTCCTTATGCATTTCCTTATTTTGTACAGTGCTGGGCCAGCCCCGGGGTTGGCAGCCTGAAGCCAATAGGACATTAAGTCCTTCTTATGTCCTATCACTCCTTGAACAATACGAAGTTACTTGCCTTCCTGAGAGACTGTGGGGTGATGAAAAGAGCCTGAACTCAGCCATAAGATAGAGTTACAGTCTGGATGTGGCGCTTGGCAGCCATTACAGCATTGGGCATGACGTTTAACCAATTTGTGTTAGATGCCACACCTATCAAATGAGAATGGTAGCAGACCTCCTGCCCACCTGGATTCATTCTCGTGAGCAGCAAATACATGACATCTTGTATGTGAACGTGCTTTGAAATGGTTGTAAAGTAATGAACAAAATTATGATATTATTGCAAGAAGTTCGTTAATGCAGCCTTAACATGGGCAAACCTAGTCCGTGTGCAGAGACAGTTTGGCCATTGTTGACGACTTCAGTGAATAGGGAGCATAATAAATCCCCAGACTGTCCTCTCCCCCAATGACCGCATGAGCAGAAAGCTTAGCATGAAATTCTGACATCTTCCTCTCCAAGTACTTTCTGAACAACCTCTCTCTTATCGTGTAGGAGGGGTTGATGGACAGTGGAATTGCTGGTCCTCTTGGGGCCCCTGTGTTCAAGGGAAGAAAACAAGGAGTCGAGAATGCAATAACCCACCTCCCAGTGGGGGTGGGAAATCCTGTATTGGAGAAACGTCAGAAAGCAGGCAGTGTGGAGACGAAGATGAGGAGCTGAAGCATCTTCGGTAATGGAGACCCCACTTTCTGCAATTACATAGAACACGGTGGCCTTTGCAGTATGCATGGGATACGGGTTTGCTGCTACTAAAAGATTTAAAAGATAAATGGTGATTTTTATCAGTGACTGCTTTGCCCTTAGCACTGGGCTCAATTGAAGGATAGAGGCATGTTGTAGCCACCTTGCACTTGTGTTTCAAGTTTTCCTGACAGGATTTTCTAAAAGGCCTGGTAACAGGGAGGCAGTCTGGCCAGGAGATATGAGCAGCAGCAGCAACTGATCTGCCACCCACTTACTGTGGGACTTTGGGCAGGTTACTTGCCACACCTCTAAAACTGGGATAATAATAGTGGATAAAATGATCATTGTCAGAATTAAATGAGATTAAGCATGTAACGTGATTAGTACAGTGCCTGGCACATAGTAAACATTCAATAATAGTTGTATTACTTTTCATACACACTACTTCTATATTTACTTATTTATTTTGGATTAAGCATTAAGGCCAGATGCTTGACATAGCTAATATATATATTTTTTAAATCAAAAAAAATTTTATTGAAGGAATTTCACGTGTGATTCCTTCCACTGCTGTATTTTCTCCTGAGTTTAAGTTGTAATCTTCACGATGCCTATTATGCTCAATCTGCAGTTGTCGTGTCAGTCAGTCCACAATTCTCTTAGTTGCGCTTCTTTGGTCTCCACTCGAATATAGACATACTTCAAAAATTACCCCCCACCTGTAACCTTTGCAGTTTCTTTAAGCAATCTATTTTAGGGCCCTACAAGTTAAATTGTAGGAAGCACATTGCTATTTTGGCACATGATCTAAAATGTATTATTCCTGAATCGTTTCAAATATTGATAAGTCTTGTTACATCTGGTTTTTACTCAGGAGCCTGGCTGAAATGTTACAGGTCTCATTGTCACCACTGCAATGTAGTTACTGCGATGGAAGCATGACCTACCTGTGTCTCAGTGTAGCCGCTGGAGATGGTTAATATCATGACTGATTAGCCCAGTTGTCTGACACTCGTTTCGCAGGACCTTGCAAAAACTGTCTCAAAAATGCTTAGTTGCTGAATCATACCCTGGAGTCGGAATTCTTTATGACACACCCCACTGTTGTACACTATCCTTAGTAACCTCTTCTGATCAGGGACTAGCAAAAGTTCCAGTCAGATAATTTGAAGGTCATGTGAGTTGAAGAAAGATGTGATTCTTGTGCATCTGGTGAAAGCATAGGGAGAAGGAACGCCTTATTCCTAGGTCTTTGGCGCCTCATAATCTGCCAGTAAGCAGTATATCTCTTGCCTGAGGAAGGTGGCAAGCGTATGGAATTATGGTAGGAGGAGAATGCTGGCTTCAGGGTACACGTCTCTGGGAAGGTGAGGTCTCAGAGGCGGCCTCTGCCCGTCTGGGTATATTTTCCGGCTTTTAGACATAGGGCTGGAGAGAAGGGGCATCCTAAGAAGGCATTGAAGGAATTTCCACTCTTCTTCCTGCTCAAGGAGGGGAAACCTCTCCCTCAGCCCAAAGAGGAAAACGAGGATCAATATTTCACATTTCTGAGTTTCCTTAGAGTGTGGCAAGAGTACAAGGAACTCAGCTTAGAAGGCACCAACACTCACAGGCTCTTTGTAATAATTTCCTTCAGATTTCATATCTTTGCAGTGGAGGTAATGCTGGTGGTATATTGACCTCAGAGGCACTATTGAAAACCACTTTTTAATGAGGGATGTCATTGTCATCATCGTCGTCATCATCATCATCATCATCATCATCATCATCATCATCATCATCATTATTAGCTTCCCCTAGATATTGCCTTGTGAGAGGTAGAAAAAGCATGATTTTAGGAGCCTAAGTGATGAGACATGAATCCAGCCCTGGTATTTTTTTTTAACTTTATAACCCTGGACAAGTTATTCAAATTTTCTGAGCCTTTGTTTTCTCCACATTATCTCATAGGGTTACTGTGAATGTGAAGTGAGGCAACACACATTTGTAGAGCAACTGCCAAGGTGCCAAACACACAGTAAACACTCAATCAAAAGTAGTTATTATTTTGTGTTACCTATCTTGCAGGATCACTAACTCTGATTACCTTATTTTTAACACAGAACTAATTTTGTGTTAAAGGCATTTCAGAACCAAATAGTAGGACAAAAAGTACGTCTGAGACAGGTGATCTCTAGACATCACGTAAAGGAGGTGTGTTGTCCAATCACTTTTACTTATTTTTTTCTTCTTTCTACTGTTTTTTCCTACTACTAACATAGTAGTTATCTTTTGGAGACTTGAGTTTATGTCTGAGTTTTCTATCACAAGATGTGATCAGATTTTTGATCCTGACAATGACAACAATATCACAATGTTTACATGAATGGAGTCCCTTCAGATGCAAATGAAAAATCCACTGTGGTGCAAAACATTTATTATATAGTAGAAATCCATCACATTAATTATGTTTTGTTTCCTTTTCCTTCCAGATTGCTTGAACCTCACTGTTTTTCTTTGTCTTTGGTTCCAAAGGAATTCTGTCCATCACCTCCTGCCTTGGAAAACGGATTTGTTCAAGTTGGTTATGAAAAATATATATTTTTCCTTTGTATATATTTTTTCCTCCAAGTTCTACCTCTTTACTGTTGTCATAATCCATGTCCTTCTTCCATGGTGAAATAATGCTAAAAATAGTTTATGTGTGTATTTTAGTTTCAGTGGTGAGGGTTCTGACTTGTTTTTTGGCCCATGGTGATTAGAATCCTGCAGAAGACAGTATGTCTTCTGTGATAAGGTAAATCAATACTGCTGCCCAAGGTGTTAGAAATGTAATCATGCCAGAGGACTTCTAAACATTTCCATTCCCACTAAAATAGAAATCTATAAGCAAGTTCTTCAACATGAGAACTTTCCCTATTCTTGCCCCTGAAAGAGTCTTTTTTTTTTTTTTAATCTTCCATAAATATGAGGTTTGGGATGAAGTATAGGTTTACTCCAGGAGCCAGTAAGACATTTAGTTAGTGTTGGTGAGATATGGGTCACTGTACTTTGGGCAGTTTTTTTGTTTAGGAAGGAACACGAGGCATCTGCCCCTTGTCATTCTAGGGAATTTTCTTGGTTTTGGAGCCATGTTAATTCATGCTCTTCTCACTCCTTGTTATGATGAGGCTTGCGCCCCAGCGAAGTCTCTTCCTGGCTCACATAGGACATATTGTTCATCAGGACTGTCTCAATGCTGCCAGCCTTGCTTTCTCCATGAATGATTTTGCCTTTTATTTCAACTAATGGTGGGACCAGTGTTGTTGACTAGGACTATACACGGAAAATGTTTTTATAGACAATTTTCTAAATTAGTTATTTGAACGTAGGTTTCCTGATGATTAAAAGAAAGCATGATCTATAGGCCAAATATATCTAAAGAAACATGTTGTTAATGCAAAATACACATACTCTTTTTCTTATTTCTGTTTAGGGTGAAGATGCTGTGTTTCCTGTTGGGAAAAACATAGTATATACTTGTAAGGAAGGATACTCTCTTGTTGGAGACCCTGTTGCCAGATGTGGAGAAGATTTACAGTGGCTTGTTGGGGAAATGCGTTGTCAGAGTGAGTGGCCTCCGTTGTATAAAATTTAAGATGAGAGAATACTGTGGAAGAGAATGAATCAAGATAAATAATTTCATATACATATGAAAAATGTATATTTATTAAGTGTATATTTATTAAAAAATATATAGTGAAATTTGTGAGTTGTATGGTTCACATATGTTTAGGTTTAGTAGATGCTACAAGTCTTCCTTGTGAGTGTACCAATTTATATCCCTACTAGAATCTGAGAAGTTAAGAATGCTCTATATTGTCACCTACACATGACATCATCTATTTTTAATATTTTTTAGCTATACTGGTGAGTGTGTAGTGATATCTTGTTTTTTAATTTGTATTTGTAAATTTGCATTTTTTCCTATGAATGGTGATGCTAAGCCTGTTTTCACATGTTTATTGGCCATTTGGATATCCTTTTTGGTGAAGTGGCTGTCCAATCTTTTGCCCATTTTTAAAAATTGGTTTGTCAGTCTGTTCCTTATCGATTTGTAGGACCTCCTCTTTCTCTCTGCCTCTTTCTCTGTCTCTCTTTCTCTGGAGTCATTGAGCTGTGATTACTGAAATAGAATACACATATTCTCTGGCTAGGAGTAATGGTTCTATGAAAAGATGAATAAGATACTTCTGGTGAAGAGCTCCTCTATTGTGAATCTAGTGACAAAAACTGTCCTAGTCTTTGTTCATCTCAAAATGTCTTTATCTCATCTTCATTTTGAAGGATATTTTAATTGGGTAAGGAATTATCAGTTACCAATTACTTTCTTTAAACTCTTTAAAGATTTTATTACATTGCCTTTGACTTCATTGTTTTCTAGTGAAAAGTCAACTCTTAGGCTTCCTGTTTCTTCTTTGAAAATCATGTCTTTTCTGTCTGGATGTTTTTAAGTGTTTTTTTTTTTTTTTTTTTGTCTTTGTTTTCCAGAAGCAACACTACTCTGATGTGTCTCAGTGTGATTTTCTTTGTCTTTATGTGCTTTAATGTTCTATGTTAATGGAAAATTCTTAATCATTGTGTCCTCAAATATTGCTTCTATCCCATTCTTGCTCATTTCTCCTCATGAGACACAAATGATACATTTTTTAGACTACATATACAATATATATAACATATATCATACATTGGTTTCTTTGTTTTACATCATTTCCCCCTCTATGTTTCATTCTAAATATTTTCTATTAATCTATCTTACAGTTTATTAATTCTCTGTACGGTTGAATAATCTGCTTTTAGGAGGTCTACTGAGTTCTTAATTTCATTTTCAAATTCTAGATATTCCCTTGTCTACTTTTCTATACTTTCTAATTCTCTGTTGAATTTCCCCATCTTGTCATTTAATTATTTTCCCAATGTAGATTAGTTTTGATTGAATCCCAGGCATTATGTGTGAAACATTAAAGAAATAATTTGAGGCTCTGGTGATGTTATCTTTCTCTAGAGAAGATTCAGTTTTGTTTCCGGCGAGCAATGAGGCTGCTTTATGCCCATTTTACCTTTATTCCTGGTGTGTGGCCGTTAAAGGATCCCAACTGAAATTTTAGTATGGAATTCCTACTTAGGTCCTTCATTTTCTACCAGATTGGATCCTAATTTTTAATCCCCTAACGCTGTAAGACAGTGAAAAACCCTACTCAGCTTTTCTACCTTTGATCTGCAGCTTTCTCCTAAGTTTAGCAGCCTTTCAGTATTTTTTTGTCCTTCTAATTTATAAATACGTCAAGGAGAAAGGCATTACCAAATGTTGTAATCACCACTTGAGACTTCCTTTCTCTCTGGAATCTTGGACCTTCAAAACTTCCATTGCCTTGGTATCCTGATGCTCTCTGGAATATTTTTTCCTTTACTTTTCCTTTCTCTTTTTTCTTGGTGGGAGCACGATTGTAAAGACGGCAATGGTGTCATGGCCAGATAATAATCTAACAACTAAATCTGATGTTAGATTATTAGCTTTTTGAGGGCAGAATATATGACTTGTATCTTCTTGTATCCTCAGCAGTATACAACACACTTGGCAAAATATAGGCACTCAATAGATGTGGTTTTTGAATGAATGAATAAATGGATTTTCTGATGAAACTGGTGCAAAAATAGAGCACTGTTTTGTAGAATATTGTCCAAAATCATTAGAAAGATTGCCAAGATTTTTTTAAAAAATTGTGAATTTTGATGTGCTTTCCATAAGTGCATGCTTCTTATTTTTCTCTGCTGTTTTTTCAAGTAGAAGATTTGAACTAATGAATGTAATTGAGCAAGAAAAACTAGAGATGGGAAACCAAATAACATTTAACACTTTTATGGTTGCAAGATTAAAGGCAGTTCTTTAAAAATTCAGACAGTAAAATGTCTAATTGGATATATGCTAATGATATGCAAATAAGCACAGCTCTTGGGAAAATTCTAGTGAGACTTAACCAAACCAGAGAGATAAGTGGCAGCTATGAAAAATCTGGTTTTGACAGAAGGCTAGATTTTAGGACACTATTTATAAGGTTTATTCATTTTAAGATGTCACATTGCTTTGAGGCTAGGCATGGGAAAGTGGAAACTGTTTTGGTTTTCACTCATTCATTGGCCAACTACATGCCAGACACTGTGGGACATGTCTTTTAGGACACCCTAAGAGTGAATTCACTTCTCCCACTTTGCCCTCTACTATGAAAAAGCAGAGCAATTATATCAGCACCATTCAAGGTTGTCATTTTTTTAAAAAGATGGTTAAGGAAGGCAACCCTTGTGTTCTTTTTTTTTCATCTTTAGAAATTGCCTGCGTTCTACCTGCACTGATGGATGGCATACAGAGTCATCCCCTCAAAGCTTCCTACACAATTGGTGAGAAGGTGACCTTTTCTTGTTCAGGAGGCATGTCCTTAGAAGGTCCTTCAGTATTTCTCTGTGGATCCAGCCTTAAGTGGAGTCCTGAGATGAAGAGTGTCCAGTGTGTGCAGAAAGGTAAGTGGATCTCAGGTCTGTCCTAAGACACCTGTACTTAGGTGAGTCTTGTGATGGTCCTTTATGGCACTGAATTGTCACGATCGTGAGTTCTTCCCTCCATCCTTGACCCCTTATAGAAGAAGGAGGTCAGTTCATAGACTGCATAAGAGACTTTTTTATATGGTACAGATAGACTCATAGAATGCAAAGAAAAGTAAAAATAGCCCTGGTGAGTCTTGAATTTTAACTGAAATCTTTTATATCAAAGATCCGCTTTGTATCTTCTATGGTGCTAAGAAAAAGGATTTTTAAAAATGAATTTCTGGTTTCCTCCTAATTTCTTAAATGCACTTTTATTAAGTATAGAGTTGAGATCATAATTTTTGTAAAATTCTGTGAGTTTTATTTCTGGCCTCTCAGAGAATTTATTAGTATTATTGAAATAGAAAATTTAAAAGCATGTACATTTAACACTGCAAAGCAGAAATTATTGAAGGAAAAAGTGTTGTGGTTTGTGAGGTTGTTCTCAAGTGTGGAAATCCAAAAGTCTAGTGTTTTGAACATCAAGCAAATGAAAATGCTTTTTTAAGAACCGAAGGGGGGAAGAGATTTAGAAAGCCAAAGTATTTCTTGTCATAGATCTTTGAGATGAGGTGGAGTTGTTTTTAAAATAACCTCCTCTTTCTTCCTTGTTTATAGTTATTAATAAATGAAAACTATGTTTGTAACAATTACAAACAGGAAAAAAGAAAAATTCAATTGCATTCTATTTTATATGGTATTCTTATTTCTCTAGTGTATAATTGTCAATTCAATGCTGACATTTGTCCTCTATAGTGAGGATGAAGTACTAGATTCCATGACTGATGCTTTTCGGTGAATTAGATGGTCACAACGAAGAAGAGCAGCTGCATGGAGCCCTGTGACTGACAGCAGACATGGGCTGTGGTGTTAACGAGACCATAGACAACAGAACAGGGGGCAACATGTCCAGGGGAATGCTCGCCATGCCAGTTCCCGTGTGCTTTTAGCTGTCAAAGGCCCATATTGGAGGCAATTGTTTTATTTTCTACATACACTAAAGCATAAATATAAATTTATTTGGGCCATTGGAAGTAATGGACCTGTGCCAGTAATTCTAAAATTAAAGGGAACAATGTACAGTTGATGAGGTTGCTCTTTAATTCCAGATGGAATTATGTACTTGTCTTTCTAAAATGTCTGTTTCCATCATTTTATAGCACAATTTGGTGTGAAATTTCTCCCACTCAGTAGCAAATTCTATCAAAGTTTTAATTACGGATGTTTTCCAGACCTGCGTATTTTTTAGAAGATGTGGATAATATAACTATCCTTAAAATAAGCCGGTGATAAACAAAATATTCCAGGTTATTCAGCCTCCAAAGTTAATGTTTTAAAACACCTACTGTATCAATAGTCTTTTTTATTGTGGTAAAATATACATAACATAAAGTTACCATTTTCACCATTTTTAAATGTACTGTTCAGTGACATTAAGTACATTCCCTTTATTGTTCAACCATCACCACCATCCAACATCACCACCATCTACTTCTAGAACTTTTTCATCCTGCCAGACTGAAACTCTGTACCTATTAAACACTAAACTCTCATCACTCCTCATCAGTATTTGTCTTGATGTGAAGATAATTTGGTCTTAAAATAGTAAAGGTACACACCATAGGTGGGCCCCAAGAGAGTATTTGGTTAATCAAGCTATAATCAAGCTATGAAGAAAACAAAGCTATGCTCTTCTTAAATGCAAAAGTCTAGGGTCTAGGTAATTCTATAAGTGATATTTCACAAAGAAGTTGTAATAACGTTTAGAAAACATTTAAAATCTCACATTTCATCCTTAAGAATGATTAGCAAATAAACTTCTAATCATAATACAGAACTAATTTATGTGGCTTTGTTATTGAACTTTAGTTTGGGTATATTTAGATTAGGCTTTCTTAACCCCAGTGCTATTGGAATTTTGGGACTGGTAATTCTTTGTTGTGGGAGCCTGTCCTGTGCATTCTAAGATGTTTGGCAGCATGCCTGCTCTCTACCCACTAGATGTCAGTAGAACCCTCCCAGTGGTGAAAACCAAGACAACCAAAAATGTCTCTAGCTGTTGCCAAATGTCCCGGGGTGGGAAAAAAATTGCCCTTGGTTGAGGAGCACTGATCTAGATAATGCTGTTAAAAAACATATTTATTTTGGAATACTTTTAGGTTTCAGAAAAGTTACAAAGATAGTTTCCATATACCCTTTATTCCCCTTTTCACAATATTAATATCTCACATAATTTGCCATAATGTAGTTGGTCAAAACTAAGACATTAACAATGTTATAATACTATTGACTAAACTACAGATTTTGTTCATATTTCACCAGTTTTCACACTAATGTCCTTTTTGAGGTCCAGGATACAATTCAAGAAACTACGTTGCATTTAGGATAATACTATTTTAAAAAGTAGTGTTTAAAGAATGATACTTGTTAATAGATGTTGCTGGACATGGCAGGAGTACCTCACATTACCACTATTTTTACAAGTCTATGACTTGTTCGCGAGATTTTCCTGTCTAAAGGAAAAATGAGCTGTCATGTCTAAAGCTCTTAAGTTTTCCAAAGTAAGAAAGTATTCCACAGAGCATATTAAAACGCGCTCTTCAGCTCTTCTTTACTGCTTTATAGATCTATCCAATAGGTAACTAGTATTATAATGCAAAAGCATATCCTACTGAATCCCATGGTAAAGAAACTGGCAGGAGGTGAAAATAGGAGGGTGTTGTAGATTATTCTGATTGTAGTCAGGTATATAGCCAAGGTGATGACAGTCAAATTATGCCCTTGTAAATTGGACCAAGATGTTTTCCTGCCAAAATTGGAATGCAGGTTGATGTTTGATCAGTTTGTAGAAAACAAAACAATGGAGAGGGTTTTTATTAGCATAAGTACCTCCAGATATTTACTAACTGTTGAGAGAAGGCCACTTGGACATTACTGTAAGAGGTAATTATAAATCTCCTGGGGATACCAGAGAGTTTCCATGTAGAGGTCTAGTTATATGACTGTTTTCTGTAGGCACGGGGCAAAATGCAGTTCACACGACAGTTCATAAACACCAATTTCTTGACGAAAGGGAGCCTGCTTTACTGGCCTTGATTCAGACAAACGTGGGCTTAAACCCTGGCTTGACCAGTTTATTAATTGTGAACTAGCACCAATTTCCTAACTTCTCTGACTCTTACTTTCCTCATCTCTTAAGTGGGCATCTGTTAAGGAGGATTAAATATCACAATGCATAAAAAAATGCACGGCCAATAGTAAGTGCTCAAGAAATGGTAGCTACTATGACCAATGAAATTATTAAGTGCTCCTAGGAACACTGTATTTCTTTTTCCTTTTTCTATTTTTTTCACTTTGTTTCTTACAAAATCCTTTCCAGCTTTAACATTTACTGTACAAACTTGCGGTATTTGAGCATATTACAGAGCCTGGTTCAACAATTAAAATAACATGTTGTTTGCCACTAAGAAACTCTTCTAATGATTGCATCTCCCTTATCCTTTTCTTTTAGAAGCCCCTTTAACACAGGCAGTGCCTAAATGTCAACCCTGGGAGAAACTGCAGAATTCAAGATGTGTTTGTAAATTACCCTATGAATGTGGGTAAGCTTATTTCTCTTTGTTTTATTTTATTCAAGATAAATAAAAAATGATTTCTTACATGCTAGTCTCTGTTAGATTGAAGGTGTCACTTATCAAAAGTTAAGGACCTTTGCATTTTAATCTGTTCCATCTGCTGCCTGTATTTGCCTGGGTCACCAGGGCTGACAACTTGTGGCATCAGGCAGTGCTCTAATCTGGCTAGAGAAAGGCTGAAGGACTACTCCAGCACTGCTTGTTCTCTATATAAAATGGTTCAAAATGACAAAACTGTCATCTGTGGGTTTAGAGCTTGAGAGGATTAGGACTGAAATTCCCTTGAGCAATAAACTCTTAAAGCAATACCGATAGTGAAGAGAAAAAAAAAAACAACAGCTGCTTTTCTGATTCTTGAAATATCTGTTTCTGGATTGCGTTGTAAGACTGCGACCCAACTTGACATCACTCCATTGTAGGAGGATATCTGAAGTCATTACTGGATGTCTGTGTCAGGGTCCTGGTTGGATACAGATGGCATGATTAAGTTCAAACAGAGAAGGTTTACAAGTGGGACTGTTGACTGAAGTGTGGGAGAGTAAAGGGTACTGCCAGCCAGAGTGCGGGGTCGGGGACAGATCACAGCTAGGTATATATATTCATGCCCAGGCCCGAAGGAGCTAGGGGAGGAGCACTGATGAAAACCTGAAGACAGAGAGGGAGACGTGAACAGGGCAGCTGAGGAGGAGTTGAGTCCCTCATTTTAGGGACCTCAGTGGTCTCTCCAGAGTGAGCCAAGGAAATGAACGCCCCAACTGCACTCTCTTCCCTCTTTCCAATCTCCTATCCGTGCTCCCCATTGATCAAATGCACCCAAAGCTAGAGGACAGGGAAATCTGTTGATGTGGTTCATACATGTCAGCCTTCCAGGCAGGGTGGAGGAGAGTGGAGAGTGACTCTGGAGAGGCAAATGGGAGAAATCCAGGGCCCGGAGTTATTGGTTATCTTTAAGGATAAAAATCAAAAGACAAATTTACTGGCCAATTACTTGGCTTTCAATTATTATTGTCATCAAAGTACACATCCCACTCCATGAACCCCTGCAGTGGGTAATGGTGATTGTGGTGGCATTTTATAGGAAGTAACTTCTTGTGTGAAGAAGACAACTAAAGAGTATAAATGGCAGTGGTGGTCGGCCCAGAATATTCTGAATGTGCTGTCGTTTTCTATTAACCTTTGTTTATGATGATTCACCTTCATCCTCTTTCTACCTTCCCTGATCATTTAGTTGGTCTGCTGCCTGCTGTTTATAGACCTGGTGTGTTTTCAAATCAGATACTGATGACAAGGTGGCCTTGTAAAGTCTCTGCCTTTTCAGCTGTTCTGAGTAGTCCTGTTTAAAGTTCAAGTAAGCAGATAAAAAAGAGAAATAAGGATTTGTTTCCATTATGTGAATTACTACAAGTAAATTTAGCTCTTGGTCAGAGAAAAAAAATGTTAGAGCTAATACATATATATGTATATATATATACACACACACACATACATATATGTACACACAATATATACACATATACTTAATTAGATTCCATCTACTGTATAAAAATATTTTGTCTAAGATTTCACTACAGTAATGCCTTCCTTATTCATCAGCATTCAGAAATATGATTGTTTTTATTAGCAACATTTCTAAAAAGCAGGATCTCACCATCTTAGCAGCAATCTTAAGAAAAAAAGTAGTAATTTTTATGGAAATATTTTTAAACTACTCTGTAAACATAGACACTAACAAATAGTATGGAAAAATACTTTCATCTTCTCTTGAGGATTCAGTCATCACCTGTTGGATGGTGCTACCTATGGAATTGAACTCTCAGGGCTGCTGGGCTGGGAGAGCTAATTTCTCCTGCCGTCGATGGTCCCATTTGACTACAGTCTCTGAGTTTTATTTATTTGTTTATTTAACTAATTTATTTAATTATTTCAGTTCATCTCAAGTTTATTATCATCACAGTGATTTTTTTTAAATTAAAGTTTATTGGGGTGACAATTGTTAGTAAAGTTACACAGATTTCAGGTGTACAATTCTGTATTACATCATCTATATATCACATTGTGTGTTCACCACCCAGAGTCAGTTCTCCTTCCATCACCATATATTAGACCCCGTTTACCCTTTTCTAGAGCCTCCCTCCCCCTTACCCTCTGGTAACCCCTAAACTATTGTCTGTGTCTATGAGTTTTTATTTCTTCATTTGTTTGTCTTGTTCTTTTGTTGTTTTCAGTGTTATATACCTTTGAGTTTTTTATCTTTGCATATTTTCTGTCTCCTTCCTAGTCATCAATCCACCAGCTGTCCCCAGCAGACATTGTCTTCTCCTTTAATTTGCTATATCTGATCTATTCTAGATGAAACTAAATATCCAAGCTTGTAAAAACTGTGAGCAAATAAAGAGCAAAACATGTTAATTTTGAAGATCTGGGTGGGGGGTGCTTAGTAATGAAGGGGATTTGAGTTTCTGTTCCATCTTTTTGCTTTGGGTGATAACATTTGAGGCACTGAGCTCGGAGCCTGACCTTTCACTTTTCATCCTCAGCTATTAAGAATAAAAATCTTGTAAATAATGTAATTTAAAACGTCTGTTTCAGATCCTCCTTGGATGTATGTGCTCGGGATGAGAGAAGCAAAAGGATATTGCCTCTGACAGTTTGCAAGATGCATGTTCTCCACTGTCAGGGTAAAAATTACACTTTTATGGGTAGGGAGAGCTGTGCTCTGCCTGCCTCAGCTGAGAAAGCTTGCGGCCTGTGTCCACTGTGGGGAAAATGTGATGGTAAGGGGGCATTTCATACTTGTAACTATACAAATGCCAAAGTAATAGTGCTGAGGTTTAAACAAACAAAAAAAAATGCAGTTTTCTAGTTTAGCAGCAGATCAAAGCAGATACCTGAAAATGTGAAAGACTCAGATTGGTGTGACATGAACTGCTGTCCCCACTCACTGCCTTCCTGGGGAGCAGGTCGGGTCAAGTTCCTGGTAGCCACACTCAAGCCTGATGGTCTGCATGTCTCAAAGCCATGATGCCCATTCATGTTCATGATTTTGGCTCTGTTCTGTCCTTGTATTATCCATATTATGTTATCATTTTAAAAAATAGACTTATACAAAAATAACTATTTTTAAAAAAGAAACTTTATATCACTTTCTTAAAAGGAAGTCTCATTTGTCATAAATATTAGGTAACTATCAAAATACATAGAATGAAACAAAATAAGATTGTAGATTCCAGCTAGATGCTGCTGAGAGCTTGAGGGATAGTTTCGTTGGGATAAAGGGAGTTGAGCAAGTGTTAGGAAGGTGTTAAAAGCATACCAGTGCCAGGCTGATACTTTCTCCTAGAAGGAATCAGAGGATTTGAAGAGAACAGAAAGAGTTACTTTCTTGAGTTGTGAGTCAATATTTGCTAGTGCTCTCTCCAAGTAGCACTTACAATGATCGTGACTGCCCCCAGCATGGCCCACCTCCCATGGTTTCAGGTATACCACCGAGGGGGAAGTTCTGAGTCACCAGACCCACGTCACTGCCCTCAGTTTCCCCATCTGTCAATTTGGGAGTTGGACTGTGTGACCTGTAAGGTCTCTGCCAGCTCTTCAGGCTCTCCCCCTCTTGTCCTGTACCCACTGGGCACCTTTCCCCTCACTCCCATCGTGGTTTGCAACACAGACGATGACATTCATGATTCTAGCTATTTCCGGATCACGTTGGGTTTGGCAGTCACCACAGTTGGCTGGCTGACCTTGTTACTTTCCTTCTGGAGATACGTGGCTGATGTATTCAAGCCTTGAAACTTTAGAGCACACAGTGCTGTCCTCCCGAACTCATTTCTGGTTTGTTTTTGTGGGATTTGAGGCGTTTTGTGCTTCATCCTCTCTCTCTCAAAGAAAGTTGAATTCTTTGGTTCTTTGTCTCTGACCCTTACTCGTTTGACCCTTTGGCTCTTTATTGAGATCTTGTCATTTGGTCTGGGGGTTGAAAGGTTACACTCAGGTTCTGGCTCACATGGACAGCAGCCTGGAGCAGGAGAGAGCTGGACTTGGGAGAACTGTCAGCCTCACATGGTCCAACCAACAGGAGGCTTGGCACCAGCCTGGAAATCCGCTTATTTTGAATGGAGCAAAATACCTCGCTTTCCTGGTCCTACAGGCTTTCCTAGGGGGTAGTTGATTCCATCACTGAAGGCGGGAGCTTCTATAACACTCTAATCACCACATCGTGACTTTGGAGGTAATGTGCTTTGACGTTCCCATCTCCACGATGTGCCATTAAGCCTCTCTTGCTTATTTTTCCAGCCCAGGGCAGCAAATGTGTCTGCAGAGAAGCATCGGAGTGCGAGGAAGAAGGGATTAGCATCTGTGTGGAAGTGAATGGCAAGGTGCAGACGATGACGGAATGTGAGGCTGGCACCCTAAGATGCCAAGGGCAGAGCGTCTACATCACCAGCTTGAGGCCCTGCGAGGAGGGACCCCAGTAGGCTCCTGGGTGCCCGTTGGATTGCACAGAATCCAGCAGCCCGCTGTGTCTGAGTGAAAACACTCGCCTAACTGAGCACTTTAGACCACTTCTCCAGCATGGAGGCATATTCCTCTCTTTCCCCTCTGGTGTCCACTTCTCCCCTCAACTCCCAGCCACCTGCATATACACGACCCTTTGTTCTCCCAGACCTGAATCTAGATACTCTTTTTCTTCTTCTTTTTTTAAAATGTCAGTCAGGATGAAGAATATTCATGAACCTCTGTGTGAGCTAACTGTATGTTCTTGGAAAAATTACTAACTTCTCTGGACCTTGACTTTTTAATTGGAAAATTAGAGGATCAGACTTGAGAAACTTGAATACTCCATTCAACCCTATGATTCTTTGAAGTATGATGGACTCTGCCCAGGGGCAAGAACACACTCTCCAAGTTGATTAGGCAAACAGATTAGAGAGGCTGGCTTCCCTTAGTGACACTGAATACAAAGGGGACCTTGAATGGCTAAAGACAGATACCATTATTCTGTCCCAAATAATAATCTCACGCTTCATCCCGTTGACTCAAGTACCTCATGTCGGGATCCTAATCTGTCGAGAGATTGAACCACCAAATTGTGAGAGTTGAATTCATCATGCTTTAGCCATGGGTATTGTCTGCCTTCTTGTCTGAGAATGAATACAGTGCAGTCTTCTCTTTGGGGCTTCTTTTAGTACTTGTCCAACACAAGACCTGCACTTTGCCCCCATCCCCTTTCCTTTTGTAGGAAGCATCAGTTCACGCCTAAGCTACTGAGTGATTCGTGTCTGCCATAACAGCTTTCTCTTACTGTGGATACATGCCTATATTTTTCAGAGGGCTATGAAAGTAGATTGAATTGAATCATTGGTGTTCTATGTATTCCTTATTCATTCCTCATCAAAATGAAAAAGAAAAAAAAACAAAACACACCACAAAATGGCTGTGGGAGATGAAATGAGTGGGCTGAATGGAATTTAAAATATGCTTTTATATACAAATAAAATCTGTATTTTTCTGATACTATAAATACATTTTAACAAAATTTAAAATGACAATGATTAAAATACTCATTAAAGATACTATCCTTTGGAATTTTTTGATCTGTATTATGTTTAATTTTAAAGACTGGCTAATGTGTTCTTTTTAAATATATGTTTATTTTTTAAACTACTTTATTAAGGTATGATTGACATATAAGAAGGTGAATATATGTAATGTATAATACAACTTGATGAGTTTGGGGATAAGTATATTCCCATCCAGGCCATAAACATATCCATCACTTCCCAAAGTTTCCTCTTACTCCCTAAGAAGAAAGATCTTTCTTCTTGGAAATTTTTGAGTCTGCATTACAGTATTGTTAGCTATAGGTACTACAGCTAGCGCAAAGCTATAGTTATGCTGCATAGTGGATCTCTGGAACTTACTCATTTTACATAACTGAAACTTGACTCGCTTTGACCATCATTTCCCCAGTTAACCCTCTCCTGAGGCCCTGGCAACTACCATTCTAATCTCTGCTTCTATGAATTTGACTGTTTCAGATTCCACCTATAAGCAAGATCATGCAGTGTTTCTTTAGTTTACTTAGCAAAATGTCTTCCAAGTCCATCCATACTGTCACAAATGGCAGGATTTCCTCCTTTCTTTAAAGATGCACAGCATGCCATTGTATATCTGTACCACATTTTCTTTATCCATTTATCTGTGGACAGTTAGGTTGTTTCCTTATCTTGGCTATTGTGAATAATGCTGTAATGACCATGCAGATATCTCTTCAACATCCTAAATACTCAGAAGTGGAATTGCTGTTTCATATAGTAGTTTTGTTTATATTTTTTTGAGGAACTTCCATACTGTTTTCCACAATGGCTGTACCAATGTGTTCTTACCTGAAACCTAGGTCTGATCCACATCCAGCTTTACATACCAAATTGTCCCTTGAGTGAAGATTCAGATATAACATGTGACAGTTACAAGGAGGTAGGTTTAAGTTGATAGAAAATAATAATATTCAGAAAGGTTTAATTGAGGCCAATTGCATTTGTTAGAGATTATTATGGAGTTAATTTCTATCCTAGGTAGAGGGATAAATTTGAAAACGCCAGGCCCAGATACAGATTCCCAAACAAATAGTTGAACAGGTAATTTATTTGGGAGGAGGTAAATCAGTATCCTTCCAAAAGTTTCTCCCTTTGTCTTAAGCTATTATGGAGTTAGATGCCTACTCCTATGTACCACCACCCTCCTTTCCTAACTAATGCAGAGGATATAGTCAGCATTATCAAATGCTATAGGAGAAAAAGGTCTGGAGAAGATCAACCAGCAGATTTGACAACTGAGGGTTGAGAAAGAAGTTTCACACAGTAAAGATAAGTAAAAGACTGATGACTAGTTGGTGGAGAAGGAGAGGAGCAGTGCATGAGGTTGTAGAGAGATGCTGTCTTAAAATACTAAATTTTGTGCCTTGTTTTCTTTTCTGATCATTCTTACATTTGACCTTTCTTCTAGTTTGACAGAGACATTCACAATAGTCTGTAAGAGACTTAGGATTGTTGCAGCAAGAGAAAGTAACTTTTAACACAAAATCTTCAAAAAGGTTTGAAATTTATTAAATGAGTTCTTGAATAGCTAAAGAGAGGGCTTTGAAGAAAGTTAGAAGGACTGTTTAACCATGAAAATTGACTGCAAAGAGAATAGAGGGAGTGAGAATTTCCTTGCTTGCCCTTCCCTCTGCCTCAAACTAGGTGAGGGTCACTTGGGCAAAGATGGAAGGAACCTTGGAGGAGAAGGCAGAAAATACTGAGATTAAAGCCATCTGGACCTACAGGGGCACAGAACGAAAGGAGGGGTTGGCTGCTTCATTAACCATCATTAGCTTCAGAGAGCTACATGGGAGCCAAGCCACATCCTACAGACCATCACTCACAATTTTGGTGGACACTGCAAGTCACCTGGGCTGAAAAGCTGCTTTGGAAGATACCATAATTGCATTGGAGAGTGCTTTCTTGTGATGCTCCACACATTTCCTTAATTGACCAACGGAAGTGCTGCTTATCAATACCCTGAGATTTAGTGAGCCCCATCCAATGGCTCTGCATGTAATCTCCACTCCCTCACTAGTCCAAGGCACTTGTAATCCCCTTGAAACGATGGAAGGTTCTTGGTATTCATGTGGGGTATGGTGGGGTTGAGGAGGGCAAGCAGTAGTATCTGACAAATGACCTCTGGAACTCTGAGTTACCAAGCAACTAATTTGTTTGAGGGCTCCCCTCTCTGCTGGGCAGGTCATGGCTAATCTCAGCTTCGTATGGGAATTGTGAACCTGTCCTATTGTAAGGCAGCCACTCAGAGCTGCAGGTGCTGGGCAGCTGGTCTACCCAGCATTCCCTGAAACAGCTTATTATGTTCCTGAACATCAATCATTAATCACTTTTCTTTTTGGTTAAGATAAGTATGTGTATTAACTAAATTTTTTGAACCCTACAGTTTATCATTTGTTTTATATATTTTTTTCTTTAACTACCAAAGTTTCTTACATTTACAAACTCACAAACACCCTAACCCACCATAAGCATTTGGATTACCTGTAAGACAAACATAATAGCTCTTGGAGGTGATCATCATAAACTTGAAAACAAACTAGGATGCTACATACTTTGGGTACAAGATGAACTGTGTGTTCAAGTGTATCTACAACTCTTTCTCTGCGGTAGGAGAGAGAGGAGGAGGAGAGGCAAGAGAAAAGAATAAAAATGAAAAGAAGAGGGGGGAGAGAGAGGAGGGAGGGAGAAAGAGAGAAAGAGAGAGAAAGACAGTGAAAGAGAACTATTCTTAGTGTTGGATTAGCAGACTTGACCAGCCCCAGTCCTACTGCTGATTGGCCCAAGAATTTTCTTCCTTGATGAACTGGTTAAAGTGTATTCAATACTTATTCCAGAAACAGAATGACATGTTTGTCTTTCAGAACACTGAGCCTGAAAGCAACCACAGTAGGAGGCAATTTCCTTTAAAACCTGAGAAACCAGAGGTGTATGCATGCCTTTTGGTTACCATGGGCTTTCAGTCAGTTCACACGTGCGAGGCAGGAAAGCTGATGGCATGATAGGAGTCCCTGCTGTGACAACCAAAGCGCCTACTTTTGTCTTTTTACTTATTCTTGTTAGGCAAAACTCCAGATTTACACTCAAAACACCAATCACATAGGAAAAATTTGCTTTTGCAGCCAAGGGTTAAGAAGACCAGATGGAAAGACTGTTGTCGTTTCACAAAAAATGGGCTGAAGGTGATCATAAGGTGGGCAGAAGAAGAAAAACAATCAAATGTTCTTTTTGATTCACAGGCTGAGGTCAATTACCTGTGAAAGGACAAACATAAAGAATTGCTTTCTTATTACTTATTTCTATGCGTTCCTGAGGATAGGAGATTTGTACTCAATTCCAGGGGAGGTACGTTAGGTACACAACAGATCAATGAGGTTCAAGGCAGAGAAGCTTTGGCTGGAAGAGTAAAGCATATGTGATACCGAATGAGGGTCTATTATGTTGTCACCACCTAGCCAGATCAGCTGGGAACACAGAGAGGTCAAAGGAATTTGTTGTAACAGTGAAATGAAAGTTTCTCATCAAAGGAAAATTTTACCTGACATCCTCAAGAGAAAGTGATTAACACAAAAGGCTCCAGATTGGTGTAATGTTAGACCACATGCAAACCAAGGGTGCATTATGACAGTATTTAATAAAAGGCCCCAACTACACTCTAAGTTCAGAAATTCCTCTCTGCACAGATATTGAGCATCGAGAGGAACTCATCACGTCAGGCATGATAGAAAACTGTGGACAAGCTCACTAATTGGATGATTGTGGTCCTATAGGATTAAGTACTTTGGTATGATGATAGGGAGCCTTCCAAAGTACCCTGAGTCTCTGAAAAATGCCGTGATTGACTGTTTACCATGGACATGGGGCACAGATTCACTAAATGTGAGAGAAAGGCACCTTTTAGATGATATGGCCCCAAAACCTTCTTTAGACTAGTGAGGGTCATGACTTCTCTTATATAGTTCTGTGCCCCCTGTTGCTTAGCACACTGCTTGTATATAATCAACAGAATGCCGGTTTTCCATAGTCACATAGCTAGTTAGCAGAAACCTAATCCGAAAATGGCTCTTGTATCTCCCAGGGAAGTGCTTATCCTGTTTCACTGTAGCACTGCCGCCATTCCTGTCCTGTGGACGTGCGGATGTCATGTTTGAGCTGTCCTGCCAGACAGGGGCAGAGTTAATGAGGTGTGTGTGTGTGTGTGTGTGTGTGTGTGTGTGTGTGTGTGTGTGTGTGGCGGGGGTGGGGGGCGGAGTCTCTCGTTACATTTAAAGGGCTGGTATTCAAAAATACTAACTTGGACTTAAATAGGTATGCTTTGTCTTTTGTGCCATGGAAGTATGTCCCTCCTAATTTTCTGCCATCTTTCTTTTGAATATAGTTAGGGGATTTTCTCTCACATTTCCTGTGGAGGATTGATTGAGGTGAGGAAGCTGGTTGTTGAGAACCAGGGTAGAGAATGAGACAGAGGACTTAGAAGAAACTTAGCAATTCCTGAGATCTAAACAATATGGATAAACAGGCTGAAGTTCTGGGAGAGTTGATCTTGGGATGTGGCCCTAAGACAGTGCTGCTCCTATTTCTAACAGTAGAGGTGGCTGCAGCTGACAATTCCTTTGGATGCAGATGGGGAATTATGATCCTGTGATGAAGATTCTTTCCCATTTTAGTGGGAGAAAGAACAAGACTGTCTTAGTCAGTTCTGGCTGCTATAACAAAATACTATAGACTGGGTGGTTTGAACAGCAAACATTTATTTTGTGAGAATTAGAAAGGAGAAGGTAAAATGATCATTTTCAGTTGATGTAATTTTTAAAAAGTCATTAGTTTCAGGTGTACAAAACAACATAATGATTAGACATTGACACCCCTCACAAAGTGATAACCCCAACATGTCTACTACCCCTCTGACGTCATACATAGCTGTTACTATATCATTGACTATATTCCCTATGCCGTACTTTACATTCCATGACTATACACCATACAGTTTTTACATTATTGACTATATTCTCCATACTGTTTTCACATCCCTGTGACTATTTTGTAACTACCAATTTGTACTTCCTAATCCCTTCACCTTTCTCACCCATCCCCTCAACCCCTTTCCCTTCTAGCAACCATTAGTTTGTTCTCTGTATCTATGAGTCTATTACTGTTTTGTTTGTCTATCTTGTTCCTTAGACTTCATATATAAGTGAAATCATATAGTATTTGTCTTTCTCAGTCTGACTTGTTTCACTTAGCCTAATATTCTCTAGGTCCATCCATGTTGTTCCAAATGGTAAGAGTTCATTCTTTTTTATGGTAGAGTAATACTCCATCATATATATGTACCACCATTTCTTTATTCAATCGTCTATTGATGGGCAGGGTCTGGTTTGGAATCAGGGTAATTGTGGTCTCATAAAATTAGCTTGAGAGGCTCTCCTCTTCTTGAATTTTTTGGAATAGTTTGAGAAAGATGGGTATTAATTCTTTTTTGAATGTTTGGTAAAATTCACCTGTGAAGCCATCTGGTCCAGGACTTTTGCTTGTTGGGAGCTTGTTGATTAGTGATTTGATTTTGTCAGCAGTAATCAGTCAGTTCAGATTTTCTGTTTCTTCTTGATTGAGCCTTGGAAGATTGTATACTTCTATGAATTTATCCATTTCTTCCAGGTTGTCCAATTTGTTGGCATATAATCACTTGTAGTATTTTCTTAAAATGTTTTGTATTTCTGTGGTGTTGGTTGTCACTTCTCCCCTTTCATTTCTGATTTTATTTATTTGGGTCCTCTCTCTCTGTCTTTTTTTTTTTTTTTGATGAGTCTGGTTAAATGTCAATTTTGTTTATCTTTTCAAAAACCAACTCTTGGTTTCATTGATCTTTTGTGTTTTATTTTTTTCTTAGCTTCTATTTCATTTATTTCTCATCTGATCTCTATTAATTCCTTCCTTGCACTCACTTGGGGCTTTGTTTGCTGTTCTTTTTTCAGTTGCCTTAGGTGTAAAAGTAGACTGCCTTTTGAGATTTTTCTTGTTTCCTGATGTCGGCGTGCATTATTATGAATTTCACTCTTAGGACTGCTATTGCTGTGTCCCATAGGTTTTGGGTCATTGTGTTCTCATTTTCTTTTGTCTCAAGGTATTTTTGATTTCTTCTTTGATCTCATTGACCCATTCATTATATAGTAGCATGTTATTTAGCCTCCAAGTGTTTGTGTTTCAAATAGGTTCTTGATCCCTTGCTCCCTCTCTTCTCCTTCTGGAACTCCTATGATGTGAATGTTGTTATGCTTGATGTTGTCCACAGGTTCCTTAAACTATCTTCATTGTTCTTTATCCTTTGTTGTTGTTGTTCTGATTGGCTGTTTTCTGCTACATTGTCTTGTAAATTGCTGATTTGATCCTCTGTGTCATTTAGTCTGCTGGTGATTCCTCCTAGTGTATTCTTCATTTCAGTTACTGTATTCTTTATTTCTGACTGGTTCTTTTTAATGGTTTCTATGTCCTTCTTTATACTTACTATATCTTTGCTGAAGTTCTCACTAAGTTCCTTAAGCGTTCTTACATCAAGTGTTGTAAACTCTGTCGCTAGTAGGTTGGTTGCCTCCATTTTATTTAGTTCTTTTTTTAATTTAAGATTTTTATTAAAATTATAGCTAACATATAATATTATATTAGTTTCAGGGGTACACCATAATTATTCAACATTTATATACCTAAAGAAGTGATCTCTATGATAAACCCAGCAACCATCTGACATTGTACTATCCTATCACAATATTATTGACAATATTTTCCATACTGTACATTACATTCCCACGACTTGTTTGTTTTATACCTGGAAATTTGGATCTCTTATTCCCCTTTACCTTTCCCCCCTTTTCAAATTTATTAATTACAGTTAACATTTAGTATTACTTATATTAATTTCAGGTATACAGCATAGTGGTTAGACATTTATATAGTTTAAGAACTGACTCCCCTGTCTAGTCTAGTACCCATCTAGCACTATTCATAGTTACTATCATATCATTGACTATATTCCCTATGCTTTACTTTATATCTCCATGACTATTTTGTAACTATGAATTTGTACTTTTTTAATCTCTTCACCTTTTTCACCCTGACCCCCAACACCCTCTAATCTATCACCCCAACAAATCTAGTACCCATCTGATACATAGTTATTACAATATTATTGACTATATTCCTTATGCTATACCCTACATCCCCGTACCTACTTTGTACTTCTTAATTCTTTCGCCTTTTTTCACCACACCCTTAATCCCCTTCCTATCTGATCACATCAAAATGTTTTCTGTATCTCTAAGTTTGTTTCTGTTTTGTTAATTTTGTCCTTATATTCCACATATAAGTGAAATCACATTGCCCTATATTTCTCTGTCTGACATACTCCACTCAGCACCTTCCAGGTCCATCCATACTGCTGCTGATGGCTGTGGGGTTTGGTCACATCCACAGATTATGAGCTACTCTCTGGGAGGCCTACCCCACTGAGTGGGATTTGCCCCAGTGGGCTCTGGTGCCTGTTGAGACTGCTCTTTGTGTGTGCTTCTTATGGAGCTAATTGAGCCATGCTCTGCTGTGTCTGAAGCCAACCTCCAAGTATGTTGGTTCTGGGGCCTCTTGGGAGGGGCTCTGGTGAAGGCCCAGTGCTACCTGGTAGGAGCTACAAAATGATCCAAAGTTATTTGCTTCCTGTGCTAGACCTGGAGGTGCACGGGAGATGCCATGCTGTGAACTGAGGATGGCTGCCACCAGTGCTGGGTCTGGGGTAGCAAAAAGCCAGGACGCCCTGAGGCCTGCTGCCACCTGCCAGCTCCCTTAAGGTTCAGCCACTGATAATGCCTCGTGTGCTACATGATTTGGGTGACACAGGGTCTCAGGGAGTTACTAGAGTGGGAAGAACTGTGGCCACCAAGTTAATGTAAATTTTGGTTTGGTGCAAGTTCTGAACCTGGAGCAACTCAGCAAAAGTCTCAGAGAACATTGAGGCCAGTTGACACCTGCCTGGGGACTGCCAGACTCCAATAGTTTTCCAAGAAAGAGAACAATGCGGGTGGGGCACGCTTTTATTTATTTAAATAAATAAATAAATAAGTAAAAGAACATCTGGGTTTCCCGCAGCTTTCCGGCCCACCTTAACAGTCTGAATTCCCACTGTTTTTCTCAGCCAGATGTTGTGGGGGCTTCTTTTCTTGGCACCAGTACTTGGGTTTGGGGAGTCTGGTGGTTGGGGCTGGGATCCCTTGCTCCTTTAGGGGAAACTAAAGCAGCTGAGACATCCCTCCTGATTCTCAACCATATGCAGGTATGGAGCCTGCTCTGCATCTCTGGCCATCCTACCAGTCTCAACGTGGCTTCTTTATATTTTCAGTTGTAGGACTTTCGTTTGGCTAGATTTTAGATGATTCTCCAGGTTGATTGTTCTAAAAATATGGACTACTTATGAATTTGTGTGTCATCCTATCATAGGGGCCATGCTAATCTTCTCTGTATCATTCCAATTTTAGTATAAGTGCTGCTGAAGTGAGCACCATTTCATTTTGTTCTATTTCTGGAGGTTTCTCCTGTTCTTTTATTTGGGTCATGTTTCTTTATTTCCTCATTCTGGCTCTTGGGCCCATTGAGACCACCCTTTGGCTTTGCTACTTGTGGGTCTAACTGGATAGTGCTCTGGTGTTGTCCAAAGCTGGCCTCTGGATATGTTTTTTCTGGTGTCTCTTGGGAGGGGCTCCCATGTGGGCCAATTTCAGCCTTGCCTGTGACTGGGCCAGGGCTACCTGGTAGGAGACACCAAACTATTTGTGGCCAGTTGCTGCTTATGCTGGACAGGAGTCTGTGTGTGTGGCCTCACTCTTTACTGAGGCCAGTTGCCATTGCTATTGGGCTTAGGGCATCTTAGCAAAAGGCCCAGCTGCCACTTGCTGGCTGCCCATAAAGTCTCAGCTGTTGAAAGGGCCTCTTAGGTGCATGTACAGGCTGGTTTACCTGGTATTGACAGTGTCCCTGGTGATGCAGCAACTAGCCGGGGAGGGTCCCAGAGAGTCACGAGGTGTAGTTGGTGGTTTTTACAACACTAATACAGATTCAGTTCTTGCGCCAGTGCCAGGTTGTGACAACTTTGTAAAATGCCCTGAGAACACCGTAGCCAGCCACTGCTCACCTTGGGCCTACAGAAACCTGAGAGGCACCCAAGAGGGGTTGCAGTTTGAGTTGTGGTTGACTGCCAACCACTGAAGGTTCTGTAGGCTGCCACAGGCCATCCAACTGCTGCACAAGGCTTGCACAACTTGTAGGCAGGGCCAGCTGCCCAGTAGCTGAGAATGTCCCAGGTGATGCAGCATTAGCTGGGTTGGGTGGGGACCCAGCGTGCCACCAAGGTGATGTCTATGTGCGTATTTTACCAGACCAATGCAATCTCAGATTTGGCCCTTTGGAGGAGGGCTCAGCATAGAAAAGATGGTGCTCTCCTGTAGGCTACATGTCAGGCAGGCTATACTCAGGGACAATGGTGTCTGTCCCTTTAGCTCTCCCTCCAAAGCCACACACACAACTCAGTCTTTCGCCATGTTTCCAGCACCTCTCAAGTTGCCGCGTCTCCACCGGAGCCCAGGTAGGTGTTTCCAAGTGAGACTACGTGCAGACCCTTTAAGAGGACATCTGGGTTTCCAGCTACCTTCTACCTCACCAGACAGACAGACAGAGTCCTTGCTGCTTTTCACTGCCAGATGTCGTGGGGACTCCTCTTCCTGGCACAGGACCCGTGTGCTGGGTAGCCTAGTGTCAGACTGGGACCCCTCTTTCTTTAGGGGGAACCTCAGTCACCAAGATGTTCCTCTCGATGTTCAACCACTATCTGTGGGTTTGGGATCAGCCCGTTTTGCATCTCTGCCCCTCTTACCAGTCTCAATGTGGCTTCTTCTTTCTATCCTTAGTTACAGGGGTTCTGTTCAGTTAATCTTCAGATGATTCTTGAGGTTGATTGTTCTATTATTTAGTTGTAATTTTGATATGATCCTGGCAGGCAGAAAGCATAGAATTTACCTCATCCCCCATCATAGTCCTGTCTGTATGATGTGATTGTTTACTTGAAAAACTCAATCGACTGAAAAATGTTACAAACAATAAGAGCTGCAAATTATAAAATTAGCTATTTTTATAACTGGTTATAATATATATATATATATATATATATATATATATATATATATATATATAATAACCAGTTATAATGGAAGATATAATGGAAAAAATCCATTTATAATAGCAACAGAAGAGCAGATACATAGAATTAGACTGAGAAACATTGAAGACCTAGGAGAAAAATACATGAAAACACTGTGAGGTACCAATAGAAGTCTTTAATATGAAGTTTTAATATAAAAAATAGGAACACTCCACTTATGTTAATGTATAGATTCAATGTAACCTTGCCCTGCAAATACCAACAGAATTGGAATTTGCTTTCTAAATTTTGTTTTTGTTTGCTTAGGCATTTTTTTTTGGGGGGGGGTGGAAACTAAAAGATGATTTTGAAACTAAAAAGATGATTCTGAAAGTAAAAAGATGATTCTGAAATAAGTAATAATCTCTGGAAAACAAACAGAAAAACATTTATTTTTCACAGTTCTGAAGCCTAGGATGTTTAAGATCAAGATCCTGGCAGATTGGCTGTCTGTGTCCTTAGATGGTGGAAAGAGCAGGTGCTCTGGCCTCTTCCTCTTCTTATGAGGGCAAAAGCTAATGAGGGCAATCACTAATCCCATCATGGTGGTTCTTCCCTTGTGACTTTTGACCTCACCTAAACCTAATTACCTCCTAAAGAAAGGTTGCATCTCCGAATACCATCACATTGGGGATTAGGGCCTCAACATATGAATTTTGAGGGGACTGTTCAGCCCAAAGCAGAGATCATGAATTGCTGTGATTTATTGGTCAAAGTGGTTGCTGCATTCAGTGGGTTTGTGAGGAATCTTGCCTCATAAGCTTGCCTTTTGACATTGTTGGCAAGTCATACAAACAGATCAAAATAAATTTATAGAGCCTGATATATTCTCTCTGCATATTCTGGGAGTCATTTTTCTCTTAATTTATAATTTCTCTTAATTTATAAAGTCTAATATAGATCCTAAGCAACTCAGGCTAAGATGCACCATCTCTTTTGAGAAGGAACATTGCAACTCAGTCTTGGGTTCTGGAATTGGAAGACCTGAATGCAGGAAAAGAGGCACATTAATATTTAAACCTAAAACTTCTAGGTGTTTACTGGGTGTCAGTCACTGCTGTGAGCACTTTAACTAATTTAATCAGCTCAAAAACACTATGAATAAGTACTGTAATTTACCTCTTTTTACTAATGAGGAAAGGGAGGCCTAGAGAAGCTAAGAAATTTACCCAACTTTATGCAGATAGCAAATGCAAAAATCAGGATTCAAATCCACCCCCTTTAGTTCCGTAAATTCTCTTAACCTCTATTCTGATACGTTGCAGATGGTAATAACACTTCTTATTCACATAAGACCTTAACAGGGTCTAAATCTTCTGCTATACTTGGTCCTGTTCAAAATAAGACATCATTCAGGATAAGATTTGGTTACTGAAATAAAAACACAATAGTTAATCTCTGTAACTCTTTTAAAAAATATTCAGCTACATAACATTGATGAATTTCTCAAAGTGATCTTATAAAATGGGTTGAAATAAATTTTTGGTGTTCTAGTGTTCCATGAACCCATAGTGTGTGTGCACGTGCATGCGTTGTGTGTGTGTGTGTGTGTGTGTGTGTGTGTGTATTGAAACGGGTCTAGGTGTACCCCCACCTGCAAATGGGACTACTGAAGTTTGATCTCGAGGGTATAGACTTCTACGGGGACCTGCCAAGAGCATTACCATCTGCCACCAGCACTTCGGGCACCATTGGGTCTGTTAGATCATATGGCCCAGGTGGCCCAGTGGCTTCTATAGCAGCCCTGATCTTTTGCAGAACTGTTTCTTATTCTGGTCCCCGCTCAAAACTAGCAGCTTTCTGGTCAGTAAATGGGCTGGAATAGTATGCCCAATTGAGACACATGTTGCCTCTAAAATCCACAAAGGCCGATTAGACATTGTCCCTTTCTTGATTGGGGGAGGAGAGACAGAGGCCACAACTTCTCCTTCCCCTCAAATGGGATATCTCAACATGCCACCACACCACTGGACCCCTAGAAATTTCAGTGAGGAAGAGGCCCCTGAATTTAGTCAGATTTATTTCTTACCCTCTGACATGCAAATGTCTTACCAATAAGTCTGGAGCAGTTGCTATTTCTTGCTCACTTGGTTCAATCAGCATAATGTTATTAATGCAATGGGTCAGTATGATATCTTGTATAAGAGAAAGGTGAGCCAGGGCTCTATGCACTAAATTATGACACTTGACCCCACTTGATCATGGTGTATGATCCTTTTAATGTACTGTTGAATTTGCTAATATTTTGTGGAGAATTTTTGGATCTTTTTTTCATCAAAGATATTGGTGTATAATTTTTCTTGTGGTGTCCTTGGCTGGTTTTGGTATCAGTGTAATGCTGGCTTTGTAAAATGAGTCTGGAAGTGTTCTCTCATATTTTTTTTGGAAGAAATTGAGAACGATTGGTATTAATTCTTCTTTAAATATTTGATAGAACTCACCAGTGAAAACACGTGGTCTTGGACTTTTGTTTGCTGGTAGGTTTTTGATGACTGATTCAATCTCCTTGCTAGTAATTGGCCCTGTCATTTCTTCTTATAAGATTTCCTTAATCCAAAAGCCCATTGCCTACTGTCTGATTTACCAGTTTATCTGCTTTGTTAATCACATACTAAAGTACGGATTTTATCCTTTCACTACCTTGAATAAGAACTTCTTTTGGTGTCCCACTGTCTTCCAGATACAATATACCTCGATTTGTCATTCAATATTGCTATTTAGCTATTTTTATCTCTTAATAAAATTTTTCTGCTATAGTCAGATGGGACTTCAATCTATCTTCCATAGAATGTTCTAGACTGGAACATGGCCATCCCACAAACCCGACCCACAGGCCTGTCTACCCCCATCCATAGGCCTGATCCCAACCCTGAGCAAAACCTATGAAGGTCAGATGTGAGGTAATTAATGATTTTTTTATGGGTTCAGGGTAAAGATAAATTCCAACTTCCTCCCACTCTTTCTGAAAAATTTAAAAAAGTCCTGGTTAACTTGTCATGCAGGCTAACCAGCAATTCTCCAGGCTCTTCATCTCTGAGTTAGAGCCCCTTCTGACCACTCTACGGTTAAAAAGGTGGTAAGGCATTGGTCAATTAATCCTTAGGCTTTACCTCTGAGACTATTTGGAGGAACTGGTAGGTAATGTAGAAGGAAGCATTTCTGATCTTGTGTTTTTTCGTGGCTTTCAAATTGAAAAGGAAGCTATGAGTCATGAGTATTTATAAAATTGTGTTCTTCAAATTTATCTTGCTTTCAGGATAACCACATAATTCAATAAATAAAATCCAGGACAGTTTGTCCAAAACGAATACGAGTAAGTAAGGATGTTTTGTTGGATAAATAAAGTTTGACAAAGTAGAGGTAAGAAGCAAATTCCATTTCTCAGGCCATGACTTGGTGATTTTACACACACACACACACACACACACACACACACACTTTTTGTAATGAAACCTACTGGTCCTTCCGTCATGTTGCTCTTGGATCCATGTTTTGTACAGTCCCAGTTTAAGGATACCTGCAATAAATGAGTAAAAAAGAGAAATTGAAGAAACAGTAATGCACAGACTACAGTGATAGAAAATTGCTTGTCAGAAAGTTGCTCTCTGGGTGGTCGGTTAGTTCAGTTGGTTAGGGCATGGTGCTGGTAGGAACAAGGTTGTCGGTTTGATCCCCACATGGGCGCCACTGTGAGTTGTGCCCTCCTTAAAAAAAAAAAAAAAGAAGAAGAAGAAAAGAAAAAAGAAAGTTTCTCTCTGTCGGGGGCCTAGATTAGATCTCCTGATTTCTCCTGATTAACTCACAGGTTACTACCATGTCTGACTGACCATGTACTCTCTCTCTACTCCTATACTCAGGTAATATGAAGAATAATGGTGGGGTTGGGCCTAAATCAAGTAATAATAAGACACTATTAGAAAATCTTTGCTATAATCTTGGGGGTGTCTTGAGGGCTTCAGAGCAAGTGGCTGGTCGTGCGTTTTATCCTTTAAAACTATGGTCATGCAGGGAAAGTTCCAATTAAGCAATTCCCTGGCTTTTTTTCTCTGGAAGCCTATTTCTTTCTCCCCATCTGTGATCTTTGCTCTCCTCTTTTCTGAAGAAACTGCATTCTTAGCAGGGTCAGCCAAGCTAAATGTCCCTGATTTACCAGAAGAACTCTGGCTCTCATTGTTGGGTTAAAGGGTAGAGTACTGAATTGCAAAATAACACAATTCAGAGCCCTGAAAAACAGTGCTAGCCCATTAAACAGTCTGTGAACATCACAGAATCTCTAAAATAAACACGAGTTGAAAAATGGTTACATGTGCTAACAATAGTGAGGCAAGCAACAGGCGTGAGAATAAATGGAATCTGTAATTTCTTCAGTAATACTGGGATGTGCTTTTCCTCAGTAACTCTATTTCCCTGAGACCCTCAAGAAGTCTTTCTCACTTGGTTAATATGATGAACCACAGAGGGCCGCTTGAGGATTGACTGGGAAGAGAGGCATCTAAGAGGGCTCTCTAAGTGGTAACACTCTGAGAGTGAATAGTAGTGGTTGGGATTCACAGAAATAATTGTTTGGGAGAGCAAATAGATCTAAATTTCTGCTGTCACACAGCCTGACTGTAGTTTATTCTGTATGATATGAGAGCAAGTAAGAAGGCTCTGGTGGATTTTGCAGTGACCAAGAGGCAGCCAGAGCAGGAGTACGAGTTGCAGAGCTGGGATTTTTCTGACTAGAGGGTTTGCCTCATCTTCAGCCTCCCAAGGGTAGCAACATTACAGGGCCACGGACATGGCCACGTGGGGATCTGATGATCAGCTGGCTTTTTATACCAATCACTGCGTTTATGTTATTATATGTGATTCTCATGATACTTTAGTTAATAGTATTATCTTTATGTTGTATGGTTAACATTTACTTAACCTTGATTCTGTGCCAGGTTTGTAAATACTTTGTGTCCATTAATACATTTAATCCTCACGATAGCGCCTCGAGGGAGATAATTATTAACCTAATTTTACAGATGTGGAAATCGAAGTACAGAGAGGTCAAATGATTTTCCCAAGTAACATGGCTATGAGGGGTGGAACTGCAATGTGACTAAAAAAAGTCTCAGAAATACTTGTCAGCCTGAATCCTTTTAAGATTAGGGTCTAGCCAGATAAAATTTCAGGGACAATGTGTGTTTCATGTGACTATTCTACCTAATTTCCATCAATTAATGAGGAGGAAGAATCTTTGGATGCTCAGAGGGGTAGAGAGTAATAATAGGGATTTATAAAGAGGTATCAGACAAAGTCCTGTGTCAGTGAATTTGTACTCCTGTTCGCAATGTCCTATAGTGCTTGAGTGGCTCAGCCCAAATTCTTTTCTTTTTCCCCCCCAAATTCTATTACGACTCTTTGCTCCATGCTCTGAAAATGTCTTGTGCAATATTGTAGTTGCTAGCTACAAATTTGATTAAACTTAAAACTAAACATTTGATTCCTCAGATAGACTGGCCACATTTCAAGTGCTCAGTTGCCACATGTGGCTGATAGCTACCATATTTGTCAGAGCAGATATAGACTATTTCCATCATTGCAGAAAGTTCTTTTGGACAGAGCTGTTTTGAAAAGTTAAAGTCTATTTCACTTAACCTGCAAAAAGAAGCCAACTAAACCCATATTTCTTGCCTTGTTTTCTTGCTCTGTTTCATATGTTAGGCTTGGGAATAACTTCTGACTCCATTAAGAATTTAATGAAAGCCATTACCCAGAAAATGCACCTGTGCAATTATACACATAAATTCGCATACACCTTTGGTAGGATCACGAACCTTCTGTGTAATAGTTACCCACTGGTGCATATAAATTACCTCAAAACTTAGTGGCTTAAAACAACAAAGATTTATTATCTCATACACTTTTGTGGTTCAGGAATTCAGAAGTAGTTTATTTTTTAATTTTTAAAAAACTTTTGTTAAAATACAGCTAACATATAATATTATATTAGTTTCAGGGGTACACCTTAGTTATTCAACATTTATATACCTAAAGAACTGATCACTACGGTAAGTCTAGCAACCATCTGACACTGTACCATGATTTCATAATATTATTGACTATATTCCCCATACTGTATATTATGTCCCCGTGACTTATTTGTTTTATACCTGGAAATTTTAACCTCTTATTCCCCTCTACTTTCCCCACCTTTTAAAAATTTTCAATTACAGTTGACATTCAATATTGTTTTACATTAATTTCAGGTGTACAGCATAGTGGTTAGACATTTATGTAATTTAAGAAGTGATATGTCTGACTAGTCTAGTATCCACCTGGCACTATACATAGTTGTTACCAAATCATTGACTATATTCCCTATGCTTTATATCCCTGTGATTATTTTGTAACTACCGATTTGATTTGTACTTTTTAATCCCTTCCCCTTTTTCACCCAGATCCCCCAACCCCCTTCTTATCTGACAACCATCAAAATGTATGAGTTTGTTTCTATTTTGTTTGTTTGTTTATTTCTTTAGATTTCACATGTAAGTGAAATCACATTGCATGTGTCTTTCTCCACTTAGCACAGTACCCTCCAGCTCCATCCATGCCACCACAGATGGCAAGGACACATTTCCTTTCATGGCTGACCAATATTTCATTGTTTATAATGTACCACCTACTCTCTATCCATTCATGGATAGACACCCAGGCTGCTTCTACATCTTGGCCATTGTAAACAATGCTGCAATGAACATATGGATGTGAATGTCACCTCAAAGTAGTGTTTTGGGTTTCTTCAGATAAATAGCAGGAAATGGGATTACTGGGTCTTCTTTGTCTCTTGTTATAGCCTTTGTTTTAAAGTCCATTTTAATTGGTATAAGTATTGCTGCCCCATTTTTTTTGTTTGTTTCCATTTTTGTGAAATAATTTTTCCATCGCTTTACTTTCAATCTGAAGTGAGTCTTTTCAATCTGTTTTTCAATCTGAAGTGAGTTTTTTGTAGGCAGAATATGTAAGGGCTTTATTTTCTTTTCATTCAGCTACACTGCTTTTGATTGGAGCATTTCATGCACTTACATTGAAAGAAATTGTTGATAGATACATAGTTATTGCCATTTTATTATTTTTAGTCTTGATTTTTTTCCATCTTAAAAAAGTCCCTCTAACATTCCTTGTAATACTAGTTTGGTGGTGATGAACTCCTTTAGCTTTTTCTTGTCTGGGAAGTTCTTTATCTGTCCTTTGATTTTAAATGATAGCCTTGCTGAGTAAAGTACCCTTGGTATAGATCCTTGCTTTCCATCACTTTGAATATTTTGTGCCTCTGGCCTGCAGTTTTTTGTTGGGAAATCAGCTGACAGTCTTCAGAGCTCTGTAGGTAACTAACTGCTTTTTCTTGCTGCTTTTAGGATTCTCTCATTATCTTTAACCTTTGGCATTTTTACTTACGATGTGTCTTTTTGTGGTCCTGTATGGGTTCATCTTTTTTGGGACTCTCTGTGCCTCCTGAGCTTGTATGTCTATTTCCTTCACCAGGTTAGGAAAGTTTTCAGTCATTATTTCTTCAAATAGATTCTCAATCCCTTGCTTTCTCTTTTCTCCTTCTGGTACCCCTATGATGTGAATGTTGTTATGCTTGATGCTGTCCCAGAGGACTCTTAAACTAGCCTCATTTTCTTTTGGATACTTTTTGCTGTCCTGATTGGATGTTTTCTGCTACCTTGTCTTCCAAATCACTGATTCAATCCTCTGCTTCATCTAGTCTGCTGGCGATTTCTCCTAGTGCACACTTCATTTCAGTTATTGTATTCTTCACTTCTGACTAGTTATTTTTTATGGTTTCTATGTCCTTTTTTATTCTTGCTATCTCATTGTTGAAGTTCTCACTAAGTTCCTTGAGCATCCTTATAACCATTGTTTTTAACTGTATCTGGTACGTTGCTTGCCTCCATTTTGTTTAGTTCTTTTTCTGGAGTTTTCTCCTGTTCTTTAATTAGGGATGTATTTCTTTGTTTCCTCATTTGGGCTGCCTCTCTGTGTTTATTTCTATGTATTAGGTAGGGCTGTTATGTCTCCCAGTCTTGTTGGGTGGCCTTATGTATTTGGTGACCTGTGGGGCCCAGTGGCACCTGAGTCGGGTGCTCTAGGAGTGTTCTTTGTGTGGGTTGTGTGTGCCCTCCTGTTATAGTTGAGCCTTGATTGCTGTTGCCATGTCAGTGGGTGGGATTGACTCTCAGGCTGACTGGCTGTGGGTCACATCCACAACTTATTGACTGCTGTCTGGTGAGTTTACCCCATGGAGAAAGATTCATCCCAATGAGCTCTAGTGCTTGTTAAGACCACCCTTTGTGTGTGCCACTTATGGGGCTAATTGGGTGGTGCTCTGCTGTGGTTTGAAGCCAACCTCCAAGTTTGTTGGTTCTGGGGTCTCTTGGGAGGAGCTCTGGTGTAGGCCCCGGTCAGCTACTACCTGTGATCAGCTGGGGACTACCTGGTAGAAGCTATAGAATGGTTGCTGCCTGTACTGTACCTGGAGGTGTGTGGGAAAGGACACGCTGTGAACGGAGGGCGGCTGCTACCAGTACCAGGTCTGGGGTAACTCTGCAAAAAGCTAGAACAGTCTGAGACTTGCTTCCACCTGCTGGCTCCTATAAGTTTCAGCTGCTGATAAAGCCTGCAGTACGCAGGGTCTCAGTGAATCAGCAGGTTGGAGCAACAGAGTTCACGAGACCAATCAAATTCAGATTTAGCCTGTTGGGGTGGGCTCAACACAGGTAAGTTGGTGTTTGCCTGTGGGCTGCATGGGTAGAGGGCCCTCACACAGGGAAAATGGGGAATGTCTCTCTAGTCCTCGACCCAAAGTTACACAGCTCAGTCTCTCCCCATGTACCTCTGATGTCCCACAGTCACCGTCCTTCCACAAGAGCTCAGGGTGAGTGCCTGCACAGGTCTTTTAGAAGGATGTTTGGGTTTCCCATCACTTTCTATCCCACTTGGATGGTTGGAATCCCCACTGTTTCTCATAGCCAGATGTTGTGGGGGCTCTTCTTCCCTGCAGCAGTACTCCAGGCTGGGAAACCTAGTGTGAGGGGCTGGGGTCCCTTGATCCTTTGTAGGGAACCTCTGTCACCAAGATATCTTTCCCGATTTTCAACCGCCACACAGAGGTTTGGGACAGCCTGTTTCATGTCTCTGCTCCACCTACTAGTCTCCATGTGGCTTCTTCTTTGTATCTTTAGTTAGTTAAAACCTCTGTTCAGCTAGACTTCAGATGGTTTTTCAGGTTGATTGTTCTATAATTTAGTTGTAATTTTGATGTGTTTATGGAAGGAAGCAGGCACAGTGTTTATCTTCTCTGCCGTCTTGGAGCTCTTGGAATTCAGGAGTAGTTTAGCTTGGTGATTCTGGCTCAGGACTTTCAGGATTAGGTTGCAATAGGATTGTCAGATTTAGCAAGTAAAACTATAAAATTCTCAGTTAAATTTGAATTTTAGGTAAAGAATAAATGATTCTTTAGTATATGTGTGTTCCATGCAATAATCAGGACATACTTTTACTGAAAAAACATTATTTATATGGATTTCAAATTTAATTAGCATTCTGTATGTTATTTTATAATCCATGTGTCAGCTGAAGTGTCAATCATCTGAATAGTTTAACTGGTGCCTATGGATCCATTTCCAAGATGGCACATTAACATGCCTAGAAAGTTAGCTCTGGTTGTTTGCAGGAGACATTAGTTCTTTGTCCTGTAACTCTTTTTGGGCTGCTTAAGCGGCCTTATGACATGGCAGCTGGCTTCCCCCGGTGTGAGTGATTCAAGAGAGTACAATACCACTTATGACCTTGCCTTAGAAGTTACACTTTGTCACTTCTGAAATATTGTATTGATTGTGCTGGTGATTTTTGTTTTTCTATTCACTGTAAGAGGGGATTAAATGAATACCAGAAGCCAAAAATCAGTGAGGACCATCCTGGAGGTTGGTTCCATCCTCTGGAATTTGTACACAGATTTCATAGAATATAAACTCAAAGAGGGTAGAATAAATTTTTTTCCCTGATAATTGTAGCCCAAGTGGCTATAACAGTGCCATGAATAAATAAATGGACTCCGGCCTAAAAAAAGTCTCTAACCTAAAATATTCCTTTGGTCCTTAGAAGGTTTTGAAGGAACAAAAGATGCTTCCACAAAGAGTCTGAGGATGAAGAGATTAAGATACAGAGTAATTGAAATTTGTAAACGGATACATCAACTTAATAATGTTGCTAATGAATAGCAGTGATGGTGGTGCTGTTAAATGAGTGCCAGGTTCTATGTTAGAAATTTCTTTGTATATAATTTCATGTATGTAAACTTTCAGGTATGGATTGTGGACAAGAGTAAAGAGTTATTCTATGATGCTATGAAGAAGGTAAACGCATATACACACACATACATGCAGGTGCACACATACAATTCCAAGGGAGGAATGCTCTGGGATAAAAATGGAGAAGAAACCATGAGATTTAATAGAATGTTAGAAAGGGTCTTATATAGAGAAGTAGCTGGCGTAGTCTTGACATGTAAATTACAACCTGAGGAAGAATAGACAGGTTAAAATTTATCATAAGATTGCTTGTTAGAAAGAGTGTGAGTAGTCATTCAAAGTTGGCAAAAATATGTGAGAAAAGGGCTGTGTGTGGAAAAAAAGCAGTGGCTCTCTCTCTTTTTTTTTTTTTTTAACTTTTATTTATTTAAGTGTATGTTTCCAGGACCCATCAGCTCCAACTCAAGTAGTTGTTTCAATCCAGTTGTGGAGGGTGCAGCTCACGCTGGCCCATGTGGGGATTGAACCAGCAACCTTGTTGTTAAGAGCACTGTGCTCTAACCAACTGAGCTAACTGGCCACCCTGCTGTCTTCTTAATGGCAGCAGAATTGTTTCAAGTTCTGTCATTTTTTGGTATCTGTTGGGATATGAGTTTCCCAAGATAGAGGGCTAACCTGTGCAAAGCCATATGGCCGTCACCACCCAAATCACAGGTTATCCCTCAAGTGAATTTGTGGAATTTACTTTTTACTAATGGAAACTACCAGGAGGACCCTGGAAAGAAATGTACCACCACTTCAAGGTCCCCATCCCAGGCACCATCTCTTTCTTTAGCATCCTGCAAGTTTGTGAGTTATGAGAATGAAAACAGGAGTCACTTATAGGAAAAGCCTAGCAGTTTATTTCCTGATGGTTTACAGAGTGATGCTTATCTCTTTACACCTTCTCAGGAGGGTTTGCAAAGCAGCTCCGGCTGCCCTCTGGACACTGATACAGGGGTCTTGCAGAAGTGCTTGGAGGCCTGAAAGGGAAAGAATAGCAAAGTCCAGTAAGTGAGGAGAGCCCAGGCCCAGGCTGTGCAGCATTGTGAGGCTCCACATTGAGGGTGAGCCCTAGGTGGGCTAGGCCCCTGTGCTCACATTTTACCCTAATGGGTAGGATTGGGAGCTGCATGCTGAGAATTGATTTTAACGCTGACATAAGGGAAGAGAAGATTCTGACCTTGTGATCAATAAACAATTGGAAAACCGTAATCTGTGAGGCATGATACCCACAAAGAGGAGGAGCTGGGGCTCACTTAATTCTATTGAAAAATTCCAGTGTCTAGGGAACACCAGAGACGACAACAGGGCTCTACAATTTTTAATCGCTGGGCTAACATGGAACTAGGAGCAGCATTAGTTGCTCTTTCTCTACGAATATAACAATAGACTGGGCAAAAACTAGGCTTGGTACTTACGTGTAGTCAGTTGTTCTCTGTCTAATAGCTCCACATATTGGTTAGTCAAATTGAGAACAATGGCATCTAAAATCAACAGGAGAAAAAGGTACTGATTTCACTATAGAGGAAGAGGCTGCGGAAAACGAGTCAGGTCAGACTCTGTACCTGGTCAGAGGTTAAATGGTCTGGCTAGTGAATGAGCAAACTACATGACTCCCCTTGCACCCCCAGGATGATGTGAGGATCATGTCTATTGGGTCTTGAGTGCCATGTCTGGTCGTGGTCGCTCACCCGATGAGTGTTTGAAAATGTCCCCCCAGGGGGTGTGCCAGTGGCTGTCAGGGTTTCAAACGTGTGTAAAATATGGTCCCTGCCTTCAAAAAGTTTACAGTGTAGTTGAGGGATCATACACATGATGCAACAAGGAATCTTCAGTCTAAAATGTGGCCGAGCTCGTGGGCCTGTTCACTGTGGGCTTGATCAGTGGGCACAGGCATCATGATGACACTTGGAATTTCCTAATGGAAGGATCCTCAGAGATTCACTTACTTTCCTCTTTTATTTTATGGATCAGATGAAGGAGCAACGCAGAGAACTTAAGTGCATTGTCCAGTATCACATAGCAAAGACAAGGTCTGCTGGCCCCCATAGCCATGCACTTTCCACGTATGTCATGCTGCTGCGAAAGCTGTCTGTTTGACCTGAGCTTAGGAGGTTCACTAGGGTTTATATTAAGGGATGATGCAAAGGAAAACATTTAGGCAGGGGCAGCAGGCTTGGAGCAAAGACTTGGGGCAAAGAAGGATCAGTGACTTGGAACCAGAAGAAGCACCAGTGTGGAGAATGGTCTGACAGCAAGAGAGGGAGTGTTGGAAAGTAAGATGTAAGTTTTCATTTGCGAAAGAGAACATGTTCCTTTGAGGGAAGATGTTGCAAGCCATAACATTTTCTTTCTCTTTTTGTTTTTGGGCATACCAGTCATTCCGGTGTTCCCACTGGAATAGCCTCCAGTCAAAGCAGAAATAGGTGGCAAAGAGGAGACGTACCTGAGCAGGGAATGTGCGTGTGCCCTCACCTGTGAGTTTGACAGCTGCACTCCTGATCACCTCCCAGTTGCTGCTGAAGAAGGTGAATGAGTGTGTGTGAAGGATCCACAGGATTTCCTGGTTTTTCTTGGCCTAGAAGACATATGTGTTACAAAGAGGGCACCTGGAAAATGACCTTTTATGAAATTCAGCATCCTATAGGTCCTAAGGGGGAAGTCTAAAGGCCAGTGAACACTCACACAGTCATTAATTATTCTGTTGGAATATGTCTTATAGCTTTCTAACCTAAATTTAATCAGAAAGGTACTAGGCTTACAGGACTAATCAACAGATGTATTTCAGGAATCTAGGAGAACAGATTCTAGTCAGGATTTGGGAAAAGAGCAGAGGGTTATGTGACAGAATGACCAAGAATCACTGCTTTCCTTCCAAGACAGTTCTGCATGTGGCCATAGATCCCCTCCCATGCTGCCTGCCTTTCTGGGATTTGCCAGGACTCTTGCCTGCATTTTTTCAGGCAGCATTTACTGCACACTCACCAGTTTCACACAGAATTGCCTATAGAATTCCCTGGCCCTTGGCAGGTCCTGGGCATCAAGGAGATGATCTAACACCCCATAGAGTTCCTGGAGGCCCAGAAAAGGAATGGAGATGGTCAGGACATCACGGCAAGCCTAAAACGCAGAGATTTCTGTGTCATCGTCTGTAGTGCTGGATTCCCTTCCAAAAGGGAAGAAATGCTGACTAGTGTTGGGAAAGGAGCAGGGAAAGCCAGTGATTTAAAGGGTTTTATAGTCAGGGATGATGTCTTCCCAGTTTCAAGGACTGAAGAGCAAACTCGGGAAGTGATGGCAAGAAAGAACCCAGGATTGGATAAGTGGTTTTCAGGTTCAACTGAGAGTGTGGCGACTTCAGTTCTGGCTTCTAGTCCAGCCAGACCAGGCGTACTGGCACTTTTCAGCCACGGGGAGAGAAGGAGGTGCCGGTGTCTGCGCAAGGACCACTTACAGTTCCAATTTTGGGATTGGGATCCCAAAGGTGGAGAAGGAATGAAATCATGCTCTTTTTAATTTCTTCCGCAAAAAAAATCTTCCACCTTCTTCCTGTTAGGGATGCCAGATTCTCAAATAAGAAGATGGCAGTCAGTCTCACATCATCCTGCTCCTGTGACAACAGATGCATGTCTTGGTTCAGTCCCCTTTCTGGTCATTCGGCAGCACCTCACCACCCCCACCCTGTTGGCCCCACTTCAGCAAAGGAAGGCTGGAACCCAGGAACCGGTGCACTTTGGTTACAGCCCCTATGTGATCCAAGCAGGCTTTTCCTTTCCGAGCAGCTCTCTAACACACTCTATACATGTTTAAATGACGATGGGTCTAGGGTTTAAGTGATACAAAAGAGCTAGAGACTGATTTAGGTCTTTCAGTAGCTAATGGGGAAACCTGACCACAGGAATGATAAACAAGGGGTGCTGGCAGCAGAAGGCCAGGGTGGGTTCTTGCTTGTTTTACTCAAACTAGCCTGATTGTATCATTAGCTTAGAGTTATGGGGCCTCTAATCTAAATCGCCCAAGGCCTAGGACTCGTCAAAGATCCTAAACACTTTCTAAAGGGATGACTGGCAGCTCAGAAATTTGGGCTTTGCGTCTCAGACAGAAAGAATGAACAAACAAATATTTATCCCTATTCTTGGCTATGTAAAATTCTGGAACTTCCTTTTTTGTCCTGGATGGTAGGCAATGATTTAAAAAAAACCAAAGGGTATGTTGCGGAGAAAGATGGCCTTCTATTATCTCAGATACTTTGCTGATATGGTTCAGAGTTCTAACAAACTCTGATGAATTTTCTGGAGGTTTTTGTTTTTCAGGTCTAATTTAAAATACTAGTTTAAAAATACTCATATGAAGGCATAAGGATGAAGGGGAAATTCATCCTGAGCAGAATATTATGTAGATTAGCAATAAATAAGGGCCAACAAAGGAGAAGATAGAGTAGTTAATTTTCATGGCTAGTTAAATGTATAAGAAGTGGGCATATAAACAAAAATGCCATAAACAAAGAAGTTAATAAAGATCTAGAAAAAATAAAGAAGGCTTTTTGGGAAAAGCCCAGAAAATTTAAATGAAATGTGACCTCATATAGTAGAAATGGAAGTACATTCTTTAAATATATTAGGAATGAGGTCAAGACATATATTTTAAAAGGTGATTTTTTTTTTTAGAAAAAGAAAGCAATAACAAAGTACCCATAAAGTAGAGATATATGTAGTTAGACAAAAAGTCTTTTGAATTCCAAAATTAATGACCTAACAATAGGTTAAGGAAGAATCAATCAATTGGGATGATGAAAAAGCAGAAAAGAGAAGTGACAAAAATGTTTTAGGTACTGGGAGAGACATTAGAGTTTCATGTCCTTGTTTTGAGTTGAGAAAATGGAGTCACAGGGAGTAAAGTGATTGCTCAGCATGACAGCATGGGAAATAGTGGTGAATGGGGCCTGAAGCAAGGGATGGCAGCCATATTTTCTGTTTTACCATTTCACCAAAGTATTGCCATATTTTTGAGAATTCCAAGAAAGTACTTAAACATTGAAAAAATAGGTGGGAGAATTTAGAGATTACAAAATTAGTTTTAATTATAAAAAACTATAGGGGCAAATATCATAAAGTATAGTTAAATATATTTGCAGAAACAAAGCATTACTGGAGAATAAATAGCATGTCATTGCTAAGACCCAAGTTTATTAAACTCTACTTTTATAAAAATGTGATAGAATTGACACCTATTAGGAAGGAGAAAGTCTAAGCTAACAATAAGCAAGACTTTGGATTGTTTTCTTCTTCAATAGACTGAGAAGCATTATCTTGACCACAAGTAGATGAACTTGTGATTATTGAAGGCTCCGATCCAAAAGAATTATTATTACTATATCAACAACAACCCAGAAAAACCTAACAAAAAGATAGGTCTCTGTCAGGGTAACTTCAGCCCGTTGTTAAAGATTGTCATCAATTTATTTGTGTGATGAAAAAAAACACATATTTGTTATTTTATAGAAGATACTAAATTGAATGGGAGCCAAGTAAGCACTTTTGAGGATAAAATGAGAAGAAAAAGTAATATTGATATATTGGAGAAAGTAGTTGGAAACAAGCAGAAAGCTGCTGTCAAAGGTCAGGTTTAGGTTAGCACGTGAAAATTACAAAACTGGAGAATTATTGACTGTGGGCATATACCGTAGGCTAAAATCTAGAGGTCTGTATGGGCAATAAATTGCTGCAGAGTCATGAAGAAAGAGCAAGATTAAACTAAATTGGAGTGAATGAACAGGAAAAGAGTGGATCTGAAAGGTAATGTTCTTTTGATCTATTCAATACTCTTAGGCTTCATTTAGAGATATAACACAGTCACTGGCTTGCAAAATACTTAAAGAGCTGAAAAATTAGGTTTATGATGAATAATGAAGGAAATGAAGACTTTCCAGTCTGGAGATGGGGGTAACTAGGTAATTTAATAAAGCTTTAATGTTCTAGAAGGATACCCTAGAGCAGGGTTGTCCAAACTGTGCCCAACTGCGGCAACTGTGGCCCACAATCCATTTTTAATTGGCCCACAGCAAATTCCAAAAATATATTTAGTTTACGTAAATAAACCAGGTGAGGCAATACTACTTCACCTCCAGTGAGTGGCCCAGTTGTTTGTGTATTTTACCGCATATAGCTCTTGGTAAAAAACATTGAAAAAAGTTTGGACACCCCTGCCCTAGAAAAAGCAAGTAGCAGTTTCCTATCCCCTCTGACAACACAACATGACAAAACAGTTTCAGATTAAAAAAAAAAAAATTCAAGTTAGACATGAAGTAGACTTTTACACAGACAGTCAATAAACCGAAAATAATAAAATCTAGTTTCCAAGAAATTATAAAGGAAAATGACCTTCCCTTGCCCAGGACTGCTGACCGATATTTTCTGAGATTAGGACTACCGACTGGATCAGAGGGTTAACAACCTTTTCCCCTAAAAGGCCAGACAGTTGATAAAAATGAGCTGGCATCTCAAGATGCTTAACCATAGAGCTGGGAGGACTATGGGTGGAGCTGGGCCCCCTTGTTAACTCTCTAGTTCTGACTTCCTGTTAAAACTTTGTGGTAACTTCTGGGGAAGGGAAGCTAATAAATAAAATAGCCATTTTGGGGTTGGGTTTTTTTCTTCTTCACGTGGGCGGCCGCTTGGAGTGCCGGTGGGGAGTGTGCATTCGCACACTCCTGGGGTGACCTCTTTTTCTTTTCCCGAATAAATCTCAGTTTTGGTGGATTTTCTGGAGAGTGATTTTTTTGCCAGTTGACACAGTGAATCATTTAGACTTTGTGGGCCAGCTAGTTTCTCTAACAACTAATCAACTCTGCGGATGAAGTGTGAAAGCAGCCATAGACAATACACAACCAATGAGCATGGCTATGTTCCAATGAAACTTAATTTACAAAACGATGTCCTGGTCTGGATTTGGCCCATGAGCTGTAGTTTATACTGACTCCTGGATGAAATGACCCACACAAACGCTTTGAGTCTTTGAATCTTGGATGTGAAAATGATAGTGTTAGAAGCGGCAATGTCTTTACTGTCATAAATTGTGTTCCTCCCAAAGTAAACTTGGAGATGAGGATTTAGGCATACATAATTTATTTGGGAGGTGAGCCCAGGAAGCATCTTGGGGAGTGGGAATGAGATAGGAAAGAGAAGAAAGTTACAAAAGAGAATATTAATGAGTGTGTGACCCTGTAGGGAAGTGCAGCTCACTCCTTCTGAGGGATGAGGAAGCTGGGGAGTTTATCTATAAACTCTTCTTTCTTATCATTGGAAGGTCCTGCCCCAATAAGCCTGGCCCACCCTGCTCAGACCAAAGATGACTCCAGGGCCAGAGAGTACCCACAGAGACACACAGGAAGCCAATAGCCTGCACAGGAATTGTTCCGGTGACCTCTGTGCAGGTGACCTCTGGGGTAGGCCAAAGAATATGGATGGGACACCGATATCATCTCTTCCTGTTTGCTCACTTTTTCTGTGGAGGGAAGATTCCTGAACAGGCTCACTTACGTCTTCAAAGAAGGTTCTTGTTTGCAGCACTATTTCTTTGAAGTAGAAGCTCACATCTCGGTCTGTGAGCAGCTCCAGGATCTTTTTTAGAGCTTTCAGGCTTTCACAGACGACTTCAGTGCGGGCCAGGTGATACAGACCTCTGATGGTAGATTCTAGTATTATCTGCTTATGCTTCTTCACCTATTTTGAAAATAAGGTCTCTTAATCTTAAAAGTTGTTGCATGTGTATCTGGAATAGGGTAAGAGACCCTAGACAAGGGTCCTGAGATTCTGTTAAGGTCACATATACTGTAACTCAAGCGCCATCACTACAGCAATTTATTTGGATTTCTGCTTAATTTCTATGTAACTATGAAGTGTGGGTTGGTAAAGAAGGGTTTCAAACTCCACTTAAAACTCCTTTTACCTTGTGAGGAGCTCCAGAAGCTGCATTCCCGAGGCCTCGGATGGCCATTTGTCTCAAAGTGGCATTGGGGTCCCAGGCGCTCTGATCCATCAAGATGAGCACTTCGCGCAGATTCCCATGCTTCCAGAGGATTGGCTCCTTCATAAGCTGAAATCAAGACACTCCTCTCCTTTAGTCAAGGAGTAGTCTCCCTTTGGGAGAGTGCCAAGGGCGCCAGAACTACACTTAAAGAGTAGGGCCCAGCTGCTTTTGGAGTGGAGGAGCAAGAAGCCCGCTGGTGAATGAGCAAGTCTTGCAGAAACTAAGCTCTAGGTGTAAGCAGCTCACAGGTCAAGGTTATGGGGTGATGAGACAGAATACCTACTTAAGAAGATGCTTCTAATCTAAATGGAAAAAAAATGGGCAGGGAAAACAGGGAATGACTGACAGTGTTCCTTCTCTGGATCAGCTGGGACTGCCTTTATCCAAGAGTGAAGAGGCAGTAATATACTTGTTGGTCACTTTTTGTTTTCTCCCTCTCATGTTTATTCTCCACCCTTCTCTGTCCTGGGAGGTTGACTTCTGCAGACCAGAGGGAAAGAGGAGGTGGAGAGTGGGTTCTTTCTCCTTTCTCACTCCTTGCTCACGTACCACGTTTCCGGCAGTACCAGCATCTTTCCACTACCAAAGCTCCCTTTGGAGGTCCCACCTCTTCTGTGGTTCTGGCTCCCACTAAACTCTTGACCCTGAGAGAAATACCCCTAGGGGACCCAGCAAGCCTGCTGTGGTGGCTGCTCTCTCTTGCCTCAGAGAAGAAAGCTGTGCCAGTTATCCGGTAGTTCTCCGATGAGGAGGTGAGAGATGAGAATAGTTGCTCCATGATGTCCAGTATGACTCCATGTTGCCACACTGCCATGCTCCTAGAAAACGCAAGGCTCCAGATTGTAGCAGAGACTTTTTTCTTTCTAAACAATGGAGCAAATTTTAGTCTATTTCTCTATCGGGAAAATCACTTCTCTAAAAAGGAATGTTCGAGGAAAGAGCACCAAGGCTTAAACTTTAAAATTGGCTACCAAGTCCCCAATTTAAGTGCAATTTACCTAAACCTGTTCATTGTATCACTATTTTTTTGAGGGGGTGGTGAATTTGGGGGCTGATCCTACCACCTCTTCTCAACCTCATTTGCTCTTTGTTCCTTGTTTCTTTTCCTTGACTGTCAGTCTTTGGTGGGTCAGTTGCTCTCAGTGAGGTTGCCTGTATTGCATTTTCACTGTTTCTAGTTTTCTCCTTTGTATCCAGTGCTAGAATATCTGCACATTACCTGGCCAGTGCGCATACTCCTGTGTGGTGGGTACTGGGATTGTTGAGTAGCATCCATAAGTTGTCCCCCTCGTCAGATTCTTTGGCAAGGCCTTCTTTCATGGCTTGGGCTTGCACACACTTCAGAGTTGTAGTCGAGAGCCTGAAGGAGACAGTCACCATCACAAAAGTAAGTCAACCCCATACAGGGAATTGTGAATTCCCAAGTTCATGCTTCCTATTCCCCACAATGCTCCCTCACTCCTGGATTAATGGATGTCGTGCAAGGAAAAAACAGGCAGCCTGACCTCACACTTTAGTTTTGAGGCCAAAGGAGGCATTGAGATGATTTGAGCCGGTAAATAATGCCGCAGAATCTTGTCAACCTCTCATGAGAAAATAAAGCCCTAACGATGGACAGGGCAAAATATAGTGTTTCACTGATTCTGAAACAGCACGTTCGAAATCAGCGTGCATCTTGCAATGGGTAGTGTGTTGTTGACCAGACAGTAATGGTGACATAGTCACTATGGCCTTGTGAATGTCCATGCATGGACATCAGTATGACTTCTTATACTGTGGTCATTTTAGTAAAGTTTACACGTATTATGGAAATGACATGTGTTGTACCAACTGTTATTTAAACTGTCTTTTAAAAGGTTGATTTGACATTGGATTGAAAAGTTATGCAAAAGGCAGGAAGACAGAGCAATGTGATATTGGATAAAAATGTATACCTAATAACCATAAAACAGCTCTTTGGGTAAATATGCAATAAAAATTTAGAAGCATTGATTCATGGCTTAGTTGGGAGCCTTTTTCTCTTTCTCAGTGGTACACAAAATAAGGTTGCTTCCTTCAATTGTTCTTAGATTTGATGAAATATGATATTTTTATTTTACTTCTTTCCCTGGTGGCCTTGACTATTACAAAGTTGCAGCTTTCCTTGAAAGGTCTCATGGAAAGAAAAAAGGGAAATAGAGTGGGCCCTCAAGGGAAGAAGACTTATTTGTTATGTGACCATTCTGGGTATTGGTTCAGGGAAGAATTGCTCCAAGAATTAAGGATGGTGGAGCCTTATTTCTTCCTAGTGGAGGCCATGCTAGAAGGTGTAGGCCTTGAGTTCCGCAGACCCTCGTCTAAAGTCTGGGATCAGGCTAGCTCTGGAAGGCCCTCCCTGCCTGGCCAGTCACCTGCAGGGGTCTGCGATTTGCTGCCGTTCTCCCTGCTGCATCACCCGCCGCCTGTGGCTCAAGCTAGAAGTTGGCATCTTCTGGCCCAATGTGCAGCTGACCAGCTTCAGGAGAAGGGTGAAGAGCTCCGAGTACAAGCCTGTGACAGGGATGCCTGTTGATACCACTTCATGGATAGCACAGGCCACCTGAGGGGAGAGAGGACCTTGTGGTCAGGCAGGCTCCTTTCCTCCAAGGACATCGTCGCATTGGGCTGATCTTCAAGTTTGTTTTCTCCCCATATGATTGCTTTGCAAGTCGACCACACTCATGGTAAAAACACATAGAAAGGGGAGGGTTTGTCTGGAAACTTCTCAATTCAGACTGGGAGTCACAAGCCTGCCATGTTAAGCGACTCCAGACTCCAGGGGGCACCAGTGAGGTAAAGTGAAATTTTTTCCAACCCTGGGGTTTTTCAACAAGAAAGGCTACTTGGGTACTTGAAGGCTAATTTACAAATACAGATACACAGATTTTCTTTGGGCTGATGAGAAATTTGCTTCCAAAAATCATCAGCCACAGACAAAATTACTGCCATCTTTGTCTATAAACTGGAGTTGATTTAAAATCAGGGCATGAGGGGAGAAGAAATGTGATTAATGCTACATCATCAAGTTCCAGGTGGGAACAATCATGGAATGGGGCACAATTTCAGGCATCTGATGGGTCGTCCAACTCACTGAAATCGCATCCAGGCTGGCTAGGTCATCTTCTAAACTGTTCTCCAGTTTGTCTATTAAGGCTCGCAACAGTTTACCACTGGAGGCCGGATTCTCAGCCAAAGCCTTCCACAGTGTCTTTGAGTCCCTAGGGTGGCAAGACAGGAAACGAGTGAGGCACAGCTCCTTGGAATATGAGCTTTTCCATCTGATTCACTTTAAAGCCACATTATGACAAATTAAAATTCCAAGGACAGATGGACATACTAACATGCCTCAGGGTGTTTTTATTTTTATTTAACAATCCAGAATTCTGGCCTTGGGTTACTGAGGTTTGTTTATGTCCATCAAGGTAGAAATCTCTCAAAAAGGTTTATTTTAGGCAACCAGAAAGAGGCGAATTATTCCTATAGTGTAATTTTTATAAAAAATCTTATTATCATTCAATGAGCGCACACATACATACACACATGGAAACCACTTGGAAAGACAGTACTTATGATTCAAATACCAATTTTTAAGTTATTATTGAGGTGGCTTGTTTTCAACCTTTATTTGCTATCTTTCAAACAGTAATCCTTCCCCGATGCCTTGCAGAGTGGTCTTTCCTAGGGGAAGGAACGAACCAGTTCAGTTAGAATCTACCTGTCAAGGGGCAGACTCTTCTGTAGAAGATTGGTGACAACTGCATTCATGTGAAAGCTGGCTATCTGGGAAATGGCTTCCAGTATAAACTGAAAACTTTCCTCCTTTTGTCTGAGGACTGGCATGTGATAGTAAATTATGCCCAATATCTCCAACAACTAAAAAAAGAACACAAACAACAAAAGCCAAATCAAGCATTAAGTTGCCATTTTCCCTCTACATGAAAGTCTTTGGGCATGTATGGCCTATCTCTTATTCAAGAGAATTATTGTCTAGTTGGGTATTTATTCTTAAATCAATTTAGTGAGTATGTAGTGAAAGGTTGCATTATGCCAGGTATCATGCGAGGCACTGTGGGGGAATTTACCTGAGATGAATAAGATGAATAAGCCCTTTCTCAAAAGAAATGGGTAGACTAATAAAGGATAGTAGGCATATACTCAAAGGCCTGTGCACATGACTGTGTATGGTATACAAGTGGTATGCAGAACTGACAGGGGAATCCAGAAGTAACTGAGGTGCACTTGAAGGGACATCTGGCCTGGGTCTGGAAGGATATATAGCAACTTCAAAAGACAAGTTGGAGATGGTGGGAAAACGCATCCTCATCAGAAAGAACACAGGTACAGATGTAAAGTCAAAAAGCATGAGACCAGCTGGAGCACAGGATTTTTAAAGCATCATATTTTGTATGATACAACAATGGTGGGCCCATGTCATTATACATTTGTCAGCATCAAGAGTGAACCCTAATGTAAACTATGGACTTGGGGAGATTATACTGTGTGCTAGTGTAGGGTCATCGATTGTAATAAATATACCACTGTGGTGGCGATGTTGATAGTGGAAGAGGATGTGTGTGTGGGTGGGGAGAGGAGGTATATGGGAACTCTGTACCTTCTGCTTAATTTTGCTGTGAGCCTAAAATGGCTCTAAAGATTAAAATCCTATATAAAAAAAATAGTATGAAAGCATGATCACAAGCAAATGCATAAAAGATTTCTGGAATCAGAGCATGGTCCAGTTTGGAGCACAGAGAGAATGAGGGTGATAAAGGGAAGATTGTTTGATAGAAAAGATGAAGCCAGATCCTAGAGGGCACCGAAGGCCACTTTTCTAGATTTGGATATATATATTTTAAATTTCTATTAAATTTGGTTAGTAAAATTATATGGGTTTCAAGTGTATAATTCTGTAATACATCATTTACATATTGCATTTTGTGTTCATCACCCAGAGTCAGTTCTCTTTCCATCACGATATACCGTGTTTCCCCGAAAATAAGACCTAGCTGGGCCATCAGCTCTAATGCGTCTTTTGAAGCAAAAATTAATATAAGACCGGGTATTATATTATATAAAACCTGGTATTATATTATATTATATTATACCCAGTCTTATATTAATTTTTCAGCATTAGAGCTGTTGGTCCGGCTAGGTCTTATTTTTGGGAAAACGCGGTATTTGGATGTTAAATCTGTGGCTAGCATAGAAGGATATTATATATTAGAATTTTTGCATGGAGAAGAGCATGTCTCTATGCTACAGTAACTTTCCTTCTTGTAGATGTTTCTCTCGCTTTCTCTGGATAGACATTTTTAGGTTAAGCATAACATGATTACTACAGTGCCTCATTTCAGTGATTCGAGGAGAGGATTTAAGTCCATTTTGTAAGCCTTTATCTATTGTGTGAGTAACTCTCTTTTATGCCACACACACAAATAAATGAACATTCTAAATTTATTAACCTTCACTGTCCCATGCCTAACCCAATGCCTGCCAATTGTATGTACTCAATACATGTCTTTTAAAAAACTGATTGGAAAGTAATTAGCACAGAGGTAATTTCTAAAAGTCATGCTTTTAGAGAGAATTCCTTAATTTAGGGTGGTTGACTCTGGGTGGTGGGGACAATAACTTCTTTCTCCTTGAGATACCTTCATTGAGTTAAAGATTCTTTTCCTCTTTATTAATCTTTGACTTGTTTGTATTCTGTTTCTGATTCAAGAGAGAGGATACAAAGAGCATCTCCATTTGGAGCTCTTAAGCTTCCTTAATTTAAATCCTGTTCATTCTGCTTCCCTTTCTGGTTGGGAGAAGGATTGAGGACTTCCCCCGCAATGAATTTCCCAATGACAGCCTTCCTTACCAGAATTCTAAGATGTGTGGAAGAGCAGTGAAGAGTGGCAGTGGGAATAGAAACTCTATTGGCCATAGACAGAGGCATTCCCACAGTCACTCTCATCCTCGCAGATCTAACAACCCAGTTTCCCATAATCCAAATGTCCTTGGTTCAGAGCTGCTTCCTCTGGCCAGTGAGTGATAGATAGTTTGTAAATTTTTTATGATCACCCACTAGAGAGTCACACTGAGATTGCTTGAGACAGACACTCAACATGAGCCTGGCTGTTAATACACAACTTGGGTCTCTGCTGAGGTCTCTTGGGGTTGTACATGTTCCTGCCTACTGCCCATCAGAGGACGAAGGGAGAAAGGGTGACTGACTTGGCGTTTCAGAAATGTTAGAATTCTGCTCAGCTGTCAAACTGGCTGTCAGTTCACCTGCTCTTCCAGAGCAGCTCCCTGTTCCTTCAGGGCAGCAATCATCCATGTGCCACAGGCTGTTATACATGTGGGGTTGAGGGTCTCCAGACCATCCAGGGTTTCCTCCAGGAATGTGAGAATTTCTTCACTTGGGATGAGTTTGCAGACAATCTGAGAACATACCAGAAAAATGTTATCAACCACCCCTCTTCATATCTGGTCACCTACAACATGCTGTGACTATTTGTTTTAGGATATTAGAGACCAGTGGGCTTGCCAAAGAGTGAGTATATGACCGGAGCCATAGAAACTAGAGGAAATGCTGAAATAAGACATAGACATGACCTTTTAACTCTAGGCAAACTTTCCCTGGGATGGCCTTTTTATCATTTCATATTTATCAAACCCCAGGCTTGCTGAGGCAATTTCCTCTCCAAACTAAAGTTATAGTATACTCCATAAGGGAAAAATGATGCATAATGCTTATATAGTAATTTATTGCAAAGTCCTTCACACACATTTCATATAACATTGAAATGTCTTGTGTTTGCCAAAGCTTCGCTAAGGCGTAAGAATCCAGGAAAATCTATCACCCTGTACCAAGTACTATGGTAAATACCGGTGTCTTGGTACGTATGAGTTATTGAGCTCTGTCTTTTGCTCTTCCATGTTTCAGTATTAAAAGCAGTCAATAAGACGTTGAGAAAAATAAAAACTTTGCAATTTTGGTCTGTACATACAAGAACTATACAGATTGTTTGACTGATAGCAGTGTGTGTGTGTGTGTGTGTGTGTGTGTGTGTGTGTGTGTCTATGTGTTAATGAAAAGGCAGGCAGGAAGGTGAAAAGTTAGCAGTTTGAATGAATTCCAGGGGTATTACCTGGAGCTTTAACCAAGCAAGGCGATCATGGGTTTTAACCAAGAGTTTGTAGGTATGAAAACATTCCTATTCACAACCGACTTCCCCCTATATTAAATAGCCGGATGATGTTTGGTAGAGTTCTGAGTTTCTTTTCATGAGCAGTTGGATGTCCCAGCCAGTTTGTAATTTATCGTGTTTCCAAGATCAAAGGACAAGACTAGCCTGTCTCTTCTGTGTGACGCCAACTGCCTGCCTGGAGTCCAAGTTCAATGGAATGGTAACCTGTTTTTTTTTTTCTTAATCACACTGGGATAGATGTTGGTTTAGGGATAAAGGAAGGAAGGAAACTCGTGTTCTTGAGAACCTATGATGTGACTGACAATTTCTTAGGCATTTGACATATGTTCTCCCCAGTTTTCCAACTTGCTTCTCTCCCATATTCTGATCAGTTTCTCATCGCCGCTGCTGCCACCTTAGTCTACGTCACGTAACCTCACAGCCAGATTCTTGTAGTTTTCTCCAAAGTGGCCTCATTAATTTCCCTCTTGCCGGCTTATATTCTAGTTTAAAAACAGTTTCCAAATGACCCTTTAGAAATATAAGTCTAATCATAGTTCTCCTTGCAGAACCATCAATAGCCCAGAAGGGATTTTTGCAAGTTAGGGAAAGGCATTCTGTTGTCAAGATAGTTCACTTCTCTCTGTTAAGTATATTGTCATAACGACCGATTTTGTTGGACCTTTTACTGCCCTCTGTGGATAGTTACCATAATACTTGTACACATAAATCTACAATGTCTACTTTAGGAAAGATGCCACTTCATGAGTTCGCCCTTATGCATTTCAAAACCAGCACAGTTGTATGTAGTGGCCCTGACTCTTCTGCTCAAAACCCTCTGCTGGCTTTGGATTTCATTTGGAGTAAAAACCAAGGTCCTTCACAAGGCCTGAAAGGTACCTGATCAGCCCCAGGCTATGTCTTAGATCTCATTACCCAGTTCTTTGCCCATCTCAGGGGCTTTGCACTTGCTGTTTCTCCTCTACCAGGAATGTTCTTTTCCAGATGTCTCCATGGGTCTTTCTTTCAGAGTGAACTTCTCTAGATTACCTTTCCCTTACTGTCCATTCCCTTACTTGACTTTATTTTTCTCAGTTATCATTATCTGATATGATATTTATTTGGCTGATTCTGTCTACTAGAATGCAAGCTCAATGAGGACAGGCATTTTGTCTTTTTCTATTCTTAGATCTTAGAACAAAGTCTGGCATATGGTAGGTGCACAGGGCATATTAAATGAGTAAATGAATGATTGAATAAATGAATGAATTGATCGACCAATCCTCATAACAACTCTGAGAGATAGGTTAGGTACTTTTTTTTTTTTTTTTTTTGAAGATGGGGATTCTGAGCTTCAAGCAGTGCACACAGAGTCTGTCTGATTGGCTCCAAAGCCCGTCCTTCTACTTCACCTGACTGCCTCCCTCAACCTGGAGAGGGCTGCTTGATTCACAAGATTTCTCACAGCATGAAATTATCAGCGGCAGGCATTGACTGGGCACCCACACCCAGAGTTCATAAATGACAGGACAATGAAGATTCAGCTTGAATGGCTGGCTAGATTATTCTCCTCCTTGGTAGTGGGCTGTACACAGCTTACTCATTTGGAAACCAATCCAAAATCATCTTTATTTCCATTGGCCAGTCTTCTATATCTATTACCTTTGCTATTTTAGAAGAAATCTTGATCTGGACCTGCACATCATCACTTTGCAACCCTTCCTGCAAACCCTGCAGTCTTTCCATTTCCAGGTGAATACCTAAAATCAGCAAAGGGAGACATAGGTGAGAGTTTAAAGACATGATAGGAGTTGAAGAGGCTGGCTACATATATAATTTTTTTTTTATTGGGGAATATTAGAGAACAACATGTTTCTCCAGGACCCATCAGCTCTAAGTCAAGTAGTTGTTTTCAATCTAGTTGTGGAGGGTGGAGCTCAGCTCTAAGTCCAGTCACCACTTTCTTTTTTCTTTTTTTTTTAACTTAAAGTTTATTCGGGTGACAATTGTTGGTAAAGTTATATAGATTTCAGGTGTACAATTCTGTAATACATTATCTATATCTCATATTGTGTGTTCACCAGTCGCCGTTTTCAATCTTAATTGCAGGGGGCGCAACCCACTATCCCATGCGGGAATTGAACTGGCAACCTTGTTGTTAAGAGCCATCCTGAGGCTGGCTATATTTTGATATGACACTAATTCAGCTGCTGGATGCCTTTAACAAATGCACTAAAGACTGTCTGATGAGATGGTGAGCATAAGAGCAAACATATATTGAGTAATTTATACCTGCCGGGCACCATGTTAAATCCTCTGCATATAACGAGCTCATTTACTATTCAGAAAGATCATCTGAGGTAGACTCTCCCGTCATTGCCCCTATCTTGCTGATGAGAGCACTGAGGCAGACATGTGAAACCATTTGGCCACATGACTGTGAGCAAAACTAGGAAAGTCAAAACTTGAACTCTGGTCTGTCTGAGACCAATGCCCAGGCTCTCACTACTTTGTTACCCTGCTGGAATTCCACTCTGCGGTGAGCCACTTTTGGGGAAATGGAAAGGTAACTACTGTAATAGGAACATCAGTAACTGCATGATTGTTTATATCAATTTGTAGACGTAGACCTAAATAGTAATGATTTTCTGTTGGCTGTGGGTATGTACAGGAATTGTGGGAACTCCCACCAGAGCCATTTGGTGGAAGGCAGCCTTCCACCAGTCCCAACAAAACACATGGATCCTGCAGTCACACAGACCTGAGCTCATAGCCCAGCTGCACAATTTTCAGCGATCCAAGTGACTGGTACATTTCTTAACCTCCGATCCCTCATCTCAAAACTGACTGAGCAACACCCATGAATATTAAAAGGGTATTTAATTTAATATCACATTAGTTACTTGTATGTAGTGGGTGTTTAATAATCATGTTCTTTCTCTCTTTACCATGCTTATTTGATCAATCAAGAAAAAGAGTTAAAGTGATTAATGAAGTATGGAATTTCTTGTTAACAAAGAGTATTTGAGGACCTGAACTTTGCTCGTTTCAGGGAAATAAAGTAGGCTAAAGGAAGAATAGGTACAACAATAATAGAATTCAAATTCCTTTCTTCCTATGAGGTCCCGTTCTGGCACATTACTTCTCTTACTGAAATGGTCCCTTAGTTCTTATTTCCCTAATTCACTTTTTCCCCCCTGGTTTAGTAAAAGCACATGAGTATATACTTAATGAACACTCTCCCCATATCCCAAGGGACTTTCATACCTATTCTGGCTCTGCTGAATATTTTTTTTTTTCTTTTTGACTGACTATTCCCCCACTCCAAATCCAAATCTTGCCTTTTGGATTTAACACACTTTTCTTATGTGAATCTTGTAATGTGTGTCTCCAGCATCAGAACAATGCTTGACATGTGGGAAGGCACTTTGTAAATATTTTCTGAGCACCTAACAGAATGAAGAGTGGAACGCAGGCATGAGCAGGCACTAAACCAAGACCTGGTCTACATAGAACTGCACACTCACACTGCAGGGCTCCATGAAATACTTTCTGATTTAACCTGATTTAACCTGGGCAGAAGGCCCTGTTTGTCAGTTTCAGCCCAAGACTGAGGTTTTAAAATTCTTTTTTTTAAAAAAATTTTATTGGGGGAATATTGGGGAACAGTGTGTTTCTCCAGGGCCCATCAGCTCCAAGTCACCGACCCTCAATCTAGCTGTGGAAGGCGCAGCCCAGCTCCAAGTCCAGTGGCTGTTTTTCAATCTTCAATTGCAGGGGCCACAGCCCACCATCCCATGTGGGAATAGAACCAGCAGCCTTGTTGTTGAGAGCTCACGCTCCAATCAACAGAGCCGTCCGGCTGCCCCTCCAGGAGCTCAGCTGCTGCTCGCTATCTTCAATCTAGTTGTGGAGGGTGCAGCTCACTGGCCCATGTGGGAATTGAACCGGCAACTCAGTTGTTCAGAGCTCGTGCTCTAACTAACTGAGCCATCTGGTCGCCCGGTTTTAAAATTCTTTACATTTCCTGATATTGACAGTCATTCATGTGAGCAGACAGAGGTCTTGTTACGCAAGATGGGAAAACCTCCACAAAGTTATCTCTCTTAGAGAACTTTGAAAGTCACTTAGCACCATAATAACAGCGTAATTTCCTCCTAAAGAAAACCTTGTAATAGAGGAAGCATTGCTAATATGCCCAATTGCTCAGTGATTTAAATCAGACACTCTCAAAATGTTTATTTTATCCACTTTAATGGCTCTTTAAGATGCTTTGGTGTTATTATCTTTATTTTTTTAAAAACAGAAAAACAGAGCCACTGAGAAAAAAAGATTCAAGAGACAAATTCTGTGACATAATGAAGATATTAGAACTCAGAAATGGCTGAATTGGGGAGGGAGGGAGCGAGAGAGGGAGGAGCATGGGACGGGAGGGAGAGAGGGAGGAAGAAAGGAGACCAAGGAGACATAGATGTACAAGGAGAAAAGCTAAAAACAGAAGAAAATAGATATTTTCTCTTCATTTGTGGGTTTCTCATCTTTTACTCACCTTTTATACAGAACAGACCAATGGCCGAGCTAGTTGCGGCCTGACGGATGGTAGGCAGGGTGTCACAAGAGTGAGGAACCAGGAGGCCTAGGAGTGAGCCAATTTTAAAGTTCACTGGTGCCTGCAAGATAAAGGAGACCCCCAGGGTGATGGAGTGGCCTAATGATATACCAGAATATTCCCAACACTGGATATTAAGTCCCTGTTTTCTCACTGCAAGTCTTTAGAACAAAATTAAATCCTTTTTTTTTTTTCAGTTTCATGTATACAAAGCAACATAATAGACATTTACACACCTCCTATCTACTACCCCTCTGACATCATATATAGCTGTTACAATACCACTGGCTATCTTCCCTATGCTCTACTTTACGTCCCGTGACTATGCATAAGAGGGTGCCAAAAAAATTTTTAAGAAAGGAAAACTGTATTAAAATTGTAATACTCAATATATACTGATAACAAAAGATAAATACAGGTTACGTTTGACTTCTGCAATTACAAGAGGTGCTCAAAGTGGTTACATTCAGCATCCAGACACTTCTGATTCTGGTGAACTACTGCTTGAGTAACATTGACCAAAGTGTCCACTTGTAAACATTTTTTTTTGGCACCTCTGACACACACACACACACACACACACACACACATATATATTTAAATTGTAGTTGACATTTAATATTCATGAAATTGAATCTTGAACTTTCCCTTTAAGGGCAGTGGAAAAGTAAATAAGCAACCACATAAAGAGAACGAAAGAGCTAAATCCTAGTGTGGTTGCCACACTCTGGAGTTAGGAGACCTCTCAGGTGGTTCTCTGGAAAACACTCCATCAGGGGGATCGGAGATCCATCATGTAGCAGTATGGGATTCCAGAAGCCTCAAGAGATCCTGGTTGTTAGCAAGCAGTGAAACCTATTGATTCTAGGGGATTACTTACATCAATGTCATTTGTCAGCACTTTTGCAGTGATCTGGAAGGCTCTTTCTCTTTCCCACTCTTTTTGTGAAACTAGCCACATTCGGAGAAGCTGTTGGTTAAAGAGTAAGTGTCCTTTCCTTAGTATTCTTCACAATTCACTCATTTGCATTCTCTCACTCTTGCTTTCACTCTCATTTTGTCTCTGCCTCTTACGCAACAGGTGCTTACCTCCCCACAAACAATTTTTAAACGAACTGGCCCTATGTGGTGGGGTAAGTGAGTCAGGCTGCATGTCTCCGTGTGAACAGGATGAGGTCGAGTGTGGAGTGGTGTATTGGAGCACAGATTAGGGGAGATGGGAATCAGCTTGAGTGGTGGCCTTACTCACATTGAACATTTCTTGACAGTCCTCTGCTTTCACATTATCCCACATCATGGTCTTCAGCAGCTTTCCCAGAGCATCCATGGATCGTTCATAGAGAAACTGCAATGAAATGGGAGTGGGAGTGTAGTGCTGAGGCAAGAGAGGAAAGCCCCGCTGAGTTCTTCATCTTCCTCAGGCCTCTCCCCACGTACATTAATGTGCTCCTTGTCCTTGTCCGTCTCGCCTTCATTTCTGAGTTTTTCCAGAGGTGGAAGGGGCAGCAGCCTCTGAATATTCTCTTCAAGAATATTAAGATGGTCATTGAGTGAGAGCCGAGGTTTCAGTTTACTGAAACAAGAACCACATGGAGGAGTGGATATTATGGTGACAAACAAAACATGACCCAGGAGAGTTCCCAAGAACTGACAATTGCTCCTGAGGGAGTCAGATCTATTTTCTGATGTGGTGGGAGGTTGAAGGAAGTGGGAACAGGAATACGGACAGATCAGACTGTACCGGTGAGTGTAGACAACGTGCCTCAATTCGAATTTATTAGTGATAAACAAATCATCATTTGCTTTGCGTTACTTAACCCTTTATTATATGATCTGTGATAACATTCACATCTGTGATAACATGTGTTAGTGCTGGTGTGTGTATGTGAGAGACAGAGGCAGAGACACACACACATACAGATTGATTCTAAGCTCCGAGCAGTGAGTTTTATCAGTTTCATCTGTCCTCTCATGTTATATGTAGTGTCACACATACTGTCACACATAGGTTCCTATAAATGCACAAGTGAAAAAATAATCCCTTCCTCTCTCTTTTCTTCTTCTTCTTCTCTCTCTCTTACATTTACTATAGACGTCATGAGGATATGAACAAACCTGGACATATCTTGGGAAAATGCAAATGTTCAATAAAACATGAAAAACCCCTTTTATCATTAAATAAAGGTAAATGAAGACAATACAATACAACACTATTTGTCAGTGACCAAATGAGCAAAGAAAAAATGATGACACTTTCAGGGCAGAGTGAAATTTGTTCTCTCATAGGGAAGTAAAAGTACCACCTGGGACAGCTCTATTGAAAGTGCTAAATGTATTGATATATGCTGAATAGTCTTCTCATCTTTATTGTCTGGCTGATTTTTAAAAAAATCAACTCATTGAAGTACAACTTATGCACAACAAGCTGCATCCATTCAAAGGGGACAATTAAATGAGTTTTACACCCATGAAAACACCATTATAATCAATATGAAACATTCCTATCACTCCCAAATTTTTCCTCATGTGCCTTTGCAGTTCATCTCTTCCTCTACCCTGGCCCCATGCAAACACTGATTTGCTTTCTGTCATTTGAGATTAGTTTGCAAGGGTCCTGTCCAAATGAGGGTAGCCACTAGCAAAATGTTGTTATTGAACACTTCAGTTGTGGTTAGTCTGAATTAAGATATGATGCAATTCTAAGACACACTGGATTTTGAATCTTTAGTATAAAAAATTATGTAGATTATCTCATTACTATATTTTTGTACTGAATACATGTTGAAATGATAATATATTGAATATACTGAATTAAATAATATTTATTAAATAATAATTATTAAAATTAATTTAACTTATTTCCTTTTACTCTTTTGAAAGTGGCTACTAGAAAATTTTAAATGACATGTGCGATTTGCATTATATTTCTACTTCATAGCACTGTTCTAGAGCCTGGTTAATTCTTACTTCCTGATCAAGAATTATTTATTTAAGCTTTCTTCAAACCTTCCTCATCTTTGTAAACATGGCAACCTGTGCCTCCTTTATCTTCTTCTTACCACATTTTAGAGAATTTATTTTTATTTTTATTTTATTGGGGAAGGGGAACAGGACTTTATTGAGGAACACTGTGTACTTTCAGGACTTTTTTCCAAGTCAAGTTGTTGTCCTTTCAGTCTTAGTTGTGGAGGACACAGCTCAGCTCTAGGTCCAGTTGCCATTGCTAGTCGCAGGGAGCGCAGCCCACCATCCCTTGCGGGAGTCGAACTGGCAACCTTGTGGTTGAGAGGACGTGCTCCAACCAACTGAGCCATTCGGGAGCTCAGCAGCAGCTCAGCTCAAGGTGCGTGTTCAATCTTAGTTGCAGGGGTTAGAGCCCACCACCCATTGCAGGACTTGAGGAGTTGAACCAGCAACCTTGTGGTTGAGAGCCCACTGGCCCATGTGGGAATCAAACCGACAGCCTTTGGAGTTAGGAGCACAGAGCTCCAACCGCCTGAGCCACTGGGCCGGCCCCTAGAGAATTTATATGGGTGTGTTTTGCATCTATATTCTTCAGTAGGCTATATTCTTTCAGGGCAAAATCATACTTTGTTCATAATTATTCTTCTAGAACCTACCTGAATGCCTGATACATAGATGACAATATTTATTGAACCAAATTGTCAACTCTTATAATTAGAGGTTCAGAGAACACTTTTTGCATAAAGGTGTTCACTAAAGTATTATTTATAGTTTTTAAAAACAGGCAACAATTAGATATAGCAAGAAGAGGTTGGTTAAGTAACATAGGGCATATCTATATAATAAGCTATTAGGGAAGGCATTAAATATGACATTTGTTACCTCAACATAATAAAGGCCATATATAAAAACCCTAGAGCTAACATCATATTCAATGATGAAAGATTGAAAACATTCCCTCTAAGACAATGAAAAAAACAAGGATGCCTGCTTTGGCCACTTCTATTTAACACAGTACTATAAGACTTAGCCAGAGCAATTAAGCAAGGAAAAGAAATAAAAGCCATCCAGATTGGAAAGGAAGAAGTAAAATTGCTTTTTTGCAGATGATATGATCTTATATACAGAAAACTTTAAAGACTCTACAAAATAACTATTAGAACTAATAAATAAATTCTTCAAAGTTGCAGATACAAAATCAATACACAACAATAAGTTGTGTCTCTATGCACCAACAATGAACAGTCAAAAAGGAAATTAACAATTACATTTACAATAACATCAAAAAAATAAAATGCTTTGAAATAAATTAGCCACGGAAGTAAAGACTTGTACAGTGAAAACCACAAAATGTTGCTGAAGAAAATTAAAGAAGACACAAATAAATGGAAAGATATCTCCTGTTCATGGATTGGAGGGTTTACTATTGTTAAGAAGTTCATACTATCCAGAGTAGTCTAGTGATTTAATGCAATTCCTATCAAAATCTTAATGGCACTTTTTGTGGAAATAGAAAAATCCATCCTAAAATTCATATAGAGTCTCAAGTGACCTCAAATAGCTAAAATAATTTTAAAAAGAACTAAGTTGGAGGTCTCACACTTCATTTCAAAACTTATTACTGAACCACAATCATCAAAACCGTGCAGTATAGACATAAAGAGACAGGCATATAGGCCAATGGAATAGAATAGAGAGCCAGAAATAGATTCTAGCATATGTTCAAATGATTTTCATCAAGGGTTCCAAGACCATTCAATGGGGGAAAGGATAGTTTTTCCAACATATGGTGTTGAGAAAACTGGATATCCACATGCAAAAGAATGAAGTTGGAGCCTTACCTTATACCATATACAAAAGTCAACTCAAAATGGATTAAAAACCTAAATGTAAGAACTAAAACTATCAAATTTCTAAGAGAAAACACAGGGGGAAGCTTCATGATATTGGACTTGGCAATGATTTTTTGAGATATGACACTAAAAGCACAGCTAATAAAGGTAAAAATAGACAAATGGTTCTACATCAAAATTAAGTACTTCTGGGCATCAAAGCACACAATTAATAGGGTGAATAACCAACTTATGGAATGGGAGAAAATATTTGCAAATCATGTATCTGATAAAGGGTTAATAACCAGAATACGAAAAGAACTCCTACAACTCAACAATAAAAACCAATAAAAAATGGGCAAAGGAGTTGAATAGACATTTCTCCAAAGAAGATACATAAGTAGGCAATGAGCATATTAAAAGATGCTCAAAGTTGTTAATCATTAGGGAAATGCAACTCAAAACCACTATGAGGTACCACCTCATACCCATTAGGATGGAGACTATTTAAAAAATGTAACAAGTATTAGCAAGTATATGGAAAAATTAGAATACTTGTGCAATGTTGGTGGGGATGTAAAATGGTTCCACTGCTATAGAAAACAGTACTGTGGTTCCTCAAAAAATTAAAAACAATTACCATATGACCCAGCAATCCTACTTTTAGGTATGTACCCTAAAGAATTGAAAGCAGGGACTGGAAGAGATGTTTGCCCATCCATGTTCCTAGCAGCATTATTCACAGTAACCAAACCATGAAAACAACCCACGTGTCATGGGATGAATGGATTAAAGAAATATGATGTGTACATAAAATGAAATATTATTCAGCCTTACAAAAGAATGAACTTTCGTTACATGCTTTAATGTGGATGGGCCTAGAGGACATTGTTCTAAGTGAAATAAGCAAGGCACAAAAAGATAAATACTGTATGATTCCACTTATATGAGGTACCTAACGTACAAAATTCACAGAGACAGAAAGTAGAATGGTGGTTGCCAGGGCTGGTGGGAGGCGGGAATGGAGAGAGTTTCAGTTTTGCAAGATAAAAAGAGTTCTGGAGATAGATTGCATGACAATGTGATTGTACTTAACAATACTGAACCACATACTTAAAAATGGCTGAGATGATAAATATTATGTTATACGTATTTTACTACAGTTAAAAATTTAAAACAATTTTTTTAATGAAAAAGAATGATGTTTGTAAATAATTGGTAACAATGTGGGAATATATAAGGAGAATTGACAAAAAACAGGATAAAAAATCATATGCAAGTTAGGATCTCAACTCTGTAATCAAAATGAAGCACTAAATATAAAAACTTGAAGGAAACATACCAAAAAGTTGAAAATGGGGGTGGGGTAAAGTGGGGGAAATGAGAGTGGTTTTCACTGTTTTTAAAAACTTTCTATAGTTTCCAAGTTTTAACAATGAACATGTATTTCTTTTATTGCAGGGGGAAATATTATTTTAAAAATTTGCTTAAAATTATTTTCTTCTTCAGGTATATTGCTACCAACCAACTGGAATGTGATTAGAGCTTTAATCAATTTTTAATGGGAAGATTAAAATTTGCCTACAGACCAAGATCTCGGAAGAGAAATTTTCTTTTGCACAGAAATTTTACTCCTCATAATAAATCTCACTCTACGTAGCTCTTTAGTCCCTGTCAGTCGTCAAATGATCAATCTCTGAGTTTTGTAACTCTGGAAAGAGAAGAAGCCCTTGTTTGAAATAACTGTGTTCATGTTAGGGAGGGTGCACTGATTGACAAATCAGTTGACAGAAAGAGGATATAGGGGAGGAAATATTTTCCAATGAGGATAACAAAAAATTCTCTACCTGAGGTATCTGATGGCGATTAAAGCTTTCCACCGAACAGGGCTAGCTAAGGAATCCAGGGGCTCGTCCCTGATGAAGTCCTGCCACACAAATGAGGAGGTGAAACGTTTCAGAAAGGATAAGGGGATTTTCCAGATGCAGACACAACCTCATGGACCCTTGGGTGCCCTCAGATACAAATATGGCAGAGATCTGTTCCTTGGGACTGCTAAATTTTACCCATTAAAAAAAAGACTACCCTGCACTTTTGGTAACATACTTGCCCAAGTCCTGTCTGCTCACTCACCAGCATGTGACCCAGTAGGACCTCCTTGTAGGAAAACTTGAACCCCTGATGCTCAGCATCTTGGACAGCAATGCCAATCTCAGTGATACTTCTTGTGAAACTCATTTGCAGATCCATGTCCTAAAGCAGAGCAATGCACAGTACAAGCCAGGGCCTTAGGCAGCGCTCCTGGTTCTATAAACACGTGATCTAGAGTTGAAATGCGTGCCCAGACAGGAGCGAGAATCTCTGCTCCTTTTGCCATCTCTACCTCAGTCTAGGATATAAGTTTTAGGGAAGTTGAAAAACAAAGGTCAATCTCCACTCCCTCCTCCTACCCCCATCTCGCCTGATAGATTGAGGTTTCTCTAGAGCAGTGGTTTTCAAACATTTTGACCATAAACCACAGTAGAAAACAGTTTACAATTCCACTCAGTACTTATATGCTACACACAGAGGGTGCCAAAAAATGTATACACATTTTAAGAAAGGAAAAAACTATATTAAAATCATAATATTCAATATATACCGATGAGAAAAGATGAATACAAGTCATGTATTTTTTTTGGACACCCCAGTGTGTGTGTATATATATACATATATATATACACGTATATATATATGTATATATATATATATATATATATATATATATATATACGTGTATATATACACACACATATATAACTGAAACGAAAATTTTATGATACTTATTGCTATATGCAATGTACTCTTTTATTTCATTACAAAAATTTTTGCTGGTTGTGACCTATTAAATTGATTTCGTGGTCTACTTGTGGGTTCCAAACCACAGTTCTAAAAGCACTGCTATCGTTACAGCCTAACTTCCAAGCCACATGGAACCAGATACATCTCCTTGTTCTGTCCTAGATTAGGCTCCAGGATGCTGGCTTCAGAATTGGATTAATTAGTTATACTGGGGGTGCCAAAAATTTATATAAGTGGACATTTTGGTCAACCTTGCTCAAGCAGTAGTTTGCCGTAATCAGAAGTGTCTGGATGCTGATGGCAACCACTTTGAGCAGGTCTTGTAATTGCAGAAGTCAAACATGACTTGTGTTCATCTTTTGTTATTGGTATATATTGAGTATTATAATTTTAGTACAGTTTTCTTTTCTTAAAATGTGTATACATTTTTTTGGCACCCTCTGTATTATGATCTTTTCCTCTGGAATCAAATCAAGAGAATACCTATGCTTACTGCACTTCCAAGGAGCATGACTTATGTTCAAATATGTGTATTCAAAAGTATCACATACCTTGTTCATCACAGACATGCCCAGAATCTGAAAATTTAAAGGCAAAAACAGATACTAGAGAAGCAGTTAGAGTTCTCTCACCCCAACAAAAAAACCCACCATCAACCTTAAGTTCAACAGTGAAGCAGGACTCTTAGTCTTGACAAAGGACGGGGGCTGATCTCTTCCTCCCCATTTTCAAAGTGAGACCATGGACATTGGCAGATTCTTTCCTTCAAATGAGTCACGACTAAACCACAGAAGGCTGCATAAAGATATCAGGCCTTTGGGTTTTCAGGTTTCACAATCAATTTAAAGAGGCTCTACCGGAGCAGTAAAGGGTACTAAAATGAAAGTTAATAGAGCAGCTCACTTTGAAACTGAAATACAGTTCTGCTATAATGCTTTTGCTGAAAATGAAAATTTCTTCTACTGAAATTAATGTATGAGGGAATAATTGTAGCATATTCTGAGATTTGTGTTTGCTTATGCGCAGTTTCATCCGTGAGAGCACAAGGGTGCACCAGTTAAACTGAGCTGCGTAGAAATACGCACATACACACACACACACACCTCAAACATCCGTTAGCTGCCTCAGTTTACTGTTACGAGCTGCTCCCCATCCAAATGTGGCATCATAACTGTCCTTCAAATTTCAGATACCCCTCCTTTGCCACTATTTCATAATATTTCAAAACTTTCAAAATTGACAGTGGGTGTTTTTCAAGGAAAAGTGCCATAATTTTTTGTTGTATTTATATATTTCTTAGCTGCTTTTAAAAAAAATTAGATTCCTGATTTTTAAAAATGTGTCATTGATGTTTTTTTTATAAATGTTGTGCTCCTTAATCCATTCCTCCCATAACCCCTGAGGTTTTTCTTGTACAATTTTGCGCATGTATTGCATTATAGCAGAATTGTTGTACCTTGAAAGTGTGCAGTCATCGTTATCTAAAACATCTTTATTTCCCTTTTCTTTTTTATTTTTATTGTAATTTTCCTCAATGATGGACTATGTTTTCTGTTCTAGTCATTGTATATCAAATTTTGGGTGTGTCAGAATCGTCTTTTGAGGAGCATTTTAAAAATACAGATTCCGTGATCCGTCCCTGAAGACTGATGATTCATTAAGGGATTTCTATTTTTAACAGGCTCTCCAGGTAATTCTCATGAAACTGAGGTGTGAGGATCACTGCCCTATAGTCTTCCACTAGCATATACTACTTGTTTCTATGCTCTCATGAGTAATCTGTGATTCCATTCTCCTCACATACACATGTGAATAAATGTCTAGAGCACAGATTTATCAAACAGGTAGTGGGTTTATAGAAGAGTACAGAAGAGGAGATAAAGGAGCATAAGGTGCAATCCCTAATATCAAGGTGCCGACAATCTACCAGGAGAAGATGTTCACATAGTCAATGAAAGCTTCCTAAACCTGGCTGTGGATGAGAATCATTCATAAACCTTCGAAAAAATACAGATGTGTTTTTCAACCCACACCTACAGAATCAACCTCTCTGGAAAATGGCTCTGGGGAGCTATGTTTTAAATTTGATCCCTAGGTGATTCTTTGGTGGCTAACTTGGTACTCGTCAGCAAGATGGCTGAATTGACAATATGTATAAAGCACTTTATTAAAGATACAAGAAGTGCTATGGGGGATAGAAATGGTCGGATGAATTCTAACTCTGGTGTCTCTGAGGTGGAACGTTCTTGGCATGTTTGAGGAGCGTCGAGGATGGTCAGTCAGGGTGGCTGGGGTGAATGTGGAGAGGGAAAATAGTACAACATGAAGTAGATTGATTAGATTGATGAATGACATATTTTATTCACTTTAAAGTACTTTACCTAACTACGTGGTGCCAGGTGGGTACTACACTTATCAGGGAGATCACTTCGTAAATTATATAAATGTCCAACAACTGCACTGTACACCTGAAACTAATATAATATTGAATGCCAACTGCATTTGAAAAAAAATACACAGTGCCTATTATTATTTGTGAGGCACTGTTTTACATGGTTTATCAACGTTACCCTGCAGAAGGTTAAACAACTATCATTAGTAACACTTCAGAGAGTATTACAAGGAACTAATAAACCAGTTACCGTAAAGTAGAACGGTAGTAATAATTTGAAGTCCAAATGAGGGTGAGACCACTGTGAGTACAATTGATCTGGGAAGACATCATGGATGTGGCAAGATCTGAACTGCCCATGGCCTTCAGCAAGAAATAAGTGTCCTGACCCTGATTCATAATAAATTTTTCTGTTCTCACATGTTCTCATTTTTAAAACATACCAGATCCTATCTTGCCTTGGCCCATGTCCTTTGAGCATAAAAATTCCCAAGGACTGAGCTCCTCCAACCTATGAGGACTCTAGCCTGCAAATGGAGGCAGCTGTGTCGTGGCCGTTACCTGAGAGCATTGGCCATAAAGAAACAAGACTTGGGATACGATGTCTTGATCAAGCCGGGTGAGGAGTTGGTCTTTAGGAGCATGGAGGGCCACGGCTCCGTAGATTACGATGATGTCAGTTTTGGTCAGTCTCTTTTTCCCAGAAAAAAGACCCTGAAGGCAATGAAAAATATGACTGAAGGGGTTAAGAAATGAGACTGGGATGATTAAAATTAGTCTATAACTGGTACTATTGTTTGTGCAAATGTAAACACCCAGGACTGTGCTGCGCATCTATCAGGACTTAATAGAGGTACCTGTGAGAACGCTTATGTTAATTTTTACTTACTAAATCATTCTCCTTCAGGGGAAGCAGGGCATATACAACGAAAAGTATATACAAGGCCTGAAAACCTGGCAGAGGGACAAACCCAGGCACACAAGGAACTCCTTGGAACACTTTAGAACAGCATTAGTGACAGAAAATGGAGTAGCCTTGTTAGCTAGCTGGTCGTTCTACAGGGCCTGGGCTCAGACAGTTCTGACTTGGAATAAAGGCCTGGGGACAGGAGTAAGTATAACACAGAGAAAGGGTACTCATTGAAGGAATCATTGTCATTTGCCCTTACAATGACCAAAGGCTTTGGAGACAAAGTGCTTTTTTTTTTTTTTTTTTTTACCTTACAGCGATTCATGAAAAACTTTTCCCGATCTTGGAACGTTTTAAGAACTTTTAAAACAGTATTCAAGTGGTCCTCAGCACAGTATCCTAAAATAGATGTTATTCCCTAAAATCAGAAAAGATATGAGATTTTGAGTTTAACCATTCACTTATTCAACAAATATTTGTTGACCACCTGTTATGTGTCAGGCACACTTCTGGGTGCTAGGGATACAATAGTAAACAGAACCAAACTCCCCATCTCTGTGGAGCATATAACCAGGAGAAGTGACATTAAATAAACACATAAATTCAGTAAAAATATTAATATTTTGATGGTGATAAGTGCTATGGAGATAAGAAGAACAAGAACAGAGTGTAACTGCTCCAGATTGTGAGGGGAATTTGCAATTTAAATAGGATGGCCAGAGAACGCCACATTTACAGGATGACATCAAACAGACCCCTAAAATAAGTGAGGGACTGAGCTGTTGGCCTACCTGGGAAGGAGATTTCCAAACAGAGAGAAGTTAAGTGCAAAGGCTTTGTGGTCCACTGAGGAAGGCCAAGTTAATGAGGAAGGAGGAGAGCAACGCAAGAGGAGGTAGAGGGGAGGTCTAGGCTGGTTCAAGTAGAACTTTTCAGTTCATACTCAAGATTTTGGATTTTTAATCTTAGATTGATGGGTGTTTTGAGCTTGAGTTGACTGACATTTTTAAAAGAGCACCCTGAAACTTTATTATATCTTAAGGGGTTGAATTTTGAAAGCTGGTGGCTAGTGTTCTACACTCTAAGGTTATGCTACCCATTCTTCCCTCCCCACGTCTCTTGCCCCAGGCTGATTTCACTGCAGTCCCTTCATGGTAATTTGCTCATGAATCTTGTTATATTTTGTTTGGTTGAATAACCCTGCTAGAGCCACCATAAGAACCCAGGGACTAGCCATTGTCACCAAGGTCTCAATCCTCATGGTTCTTAGTCCTTAGATACCAGGCCACACACACACCCTCTATCACCAGAAATGCTTAGAATAATCCCTCAAAGGCTTGTACCCTGACATTGTTGTGCTCCTGGGTCATGGCCTAAGGTATACTTCTCCGTGTCTTTTATCCTCTCTGTGCTCTTACACCATAATGCTCTCTGTGTTTCTTCTCCTCTCCCAGCCCATCTTCCTAACTTGTCTCCTTCCCTAGCTTTCCTATGTCCCGTTCTCCTTCTGTCATTTAAGTCTGGCAAAACCGAAGCACTGGGTAAATCTGACTCTCCAACTTACCTACCATCGGTGCCTACACCCAGTCTGCTGGACGCTGCTGAAAAAAAGTGACACCACAGAGGCAATCAGTGGCAGTGTAGATGATTGCAACCTCACTTGGACCCTTAAATCTGCACAAATGCCCTACTACCTCCCCTTAGTCCAACTTCTCTCTCCAGTTCCTCACAGTAGCAATGGTCTCAAATCTTCTCTGTCCTGAAACTGCTCAGCAAGCCCTCTCCATGAACAGGAGCTTTGAGAAGAGTTCTGTTTTCCCATATTTCACTTTGGAGAAACTGAGGAATTTCATAGATAGTATGCTGTGGAGCCAAGATTTGAATCCAGTTGATCTGAGCTTTGGTGTTATGTGGGTGAAAGAGTCATGCTTAGGAGATGGAAAGTCAACAGGCTCATAGGATTAAGAAAATTACATGTCAACACTTTACCTACCCAGAGGTCAGTTACTAAGTGACTCGAATGTGTGGAACACACTCAACAACTTGAAGTAAGAAAAACGAATCTGAGAAGTTCAAATAGATGTCACAAAATTTATCTTTTACAGTTTGCAAAATCCTCAGGCTTTGAATGAGAGCCTTATAGTATGCTTATATCTAAAATAAACTTACTTTGTTTCCTAGACAAAGCAGAACTAAAAGGATAACTAGGATAGGGAAAATGGTATTAGAAATAATACCAAGAGCAGTACATGATAACTGAATATATGACAAGAATAAAAGAATAGCAAAAAGGAAAAAAAATAAGTTTTAAAAGTTTAGTAAGTCTTATGGTTATCTGGCCATTTAATATGGGACAAAGAACCCTAAACACCTCAGAATTTCTGAGGAGAGTATATAACACAACCCAGTAATTTATTTTATACTAGATGTACTAGGTGGGGAAGTTTCTCTCTCTCTCTCTCTCTCTCTCTCTCTCTCTCTCTCTCTCTCTCTCTCTCTCTCTCTCTCTCTTCAGTATATATACTTTCCTTCCTCCACTTTCATATATGCTCTCCAGCCTAGGCTAGGATATGAAACTCCCTAGGCTAGGGAGTGCTTTGCAAAAGCTCTCCAGATTATACTTACATTCTCTCTAGGTTGAAAACCAGTGGTATACAAAGTTACTTTCAGCTTGTAAACTAAATGATTTTGATGTTTGTGATCATACTTAAGTTACTAATATAAAGTCCATGTCAACATATATTAAAGATACTTTTGTTAAGTAAGAATGATTAAAATTCATTTTTCGATATTTTCATAAACCTGGTTAAATAATGAAGCATTGATATTTAAACAGGGAAGGCTCATTTTTTTCTGAAAAATTCTGTTGGACTATTCTGAATGTGTTCACAGATAATTGTGGATAAGTAAGACATTATCATCAAACTGTCATAGGTTCTCTAGATGGAATTAATTATCATCATCTTAAGGGGAAATTGAGAGAAAGGGGTCCCACCTGTCGTTGATCCCCCAGTTGGCTGGGAGCCGTCAGAAATTCCTTAATTTGTGAGCTTACAAAGTTTGTGTCTTGGCAACATGCTAAGGTGGTTCCCAATGCTTTCCAAAGGAATTTCTGGAAAACAAAGGACAAGCAACAGAATGTTAAAGGTTGAAAAGCAGGACTGATGAGAAGTGGACAGAGTGAAAACAGTTTCCTAAGGAAAGAAACTTGTGTGACTAAATGATGGCTTAGTAACCTTGCACTTCAAGTGTTACCTCTGCTTGAGAATGTTTCCTCCCGCACCAGGCTGTCCTCTGCCTGTGCTCTTTTTCTGCACTCCTCCATGCCTTGTGCCCTGTCATTCTAATACCTTTCACTCCCTATGGTAATCTTTAATTTTTTTCTTTGTCTCTGTGCTCAGAATTTTATTTCTTGATAATAGACGGTCTTACCGATTGATTACTTTCAGTGTACAGTCCCTGGCAGCTAATAAGTGCTCAATACATGCTTATTGAATAAGCATGTTCAATGAAAATAGGGTTATTTGAAGATGATGTCATCAGATATTCTCAATTTTCAAAGTATATTAACTTACTTTATAGTTTAGGAGATTTAACCTATAATAGTCTGGAAAGTAATATTTTTTCAGCTCTGCTATTATCTCAGGAGTAAGGTGAGTTGTCCAGATCCTGTCAGAATGGTGTCAAGGGTGAAGGAGAAAAGTCATGTAGGAACTTTTCCACCCACATTGTGGCTGTAAGAAACTCTTAGTGAATTGGGAAAGGAAAGCTCTCAAATGGAGGAACATTGGTGAGGGAGCATGGGAGAATCATCTGTGGCTTCCATATCCTTTACAGTTGGTGAGAATGTTGGATTCATTATGCTAGTCCTATCCTCGATACTTCTGCAGTCTCATCATGGAGTAAAGGACAGACATGCCTTCCTGTTCTTTTGTTTTCCCAAAGCCATACAAACATTAAAACTAGGGCTGGGAGAGTGGGGCAGCCCAGCAGTGGCTTGTTTGAACATTACAGTACATGCCTGAATGTAAATATGTATGTGTGTGTGTGTGTGTGTGTGTGTGTACATGGGTACATATAAATCGACATATCTATATTCTCATGGAGTTAAGATACAAGGAAAAAATTCACAAGAGGAGGTACTCATATGGCTAGAAAAATTAGGTCATGAAGACTTGAATTGTTTTGTAAGATTCAAATCATTTACAGCCATGTAGCGTCAGATGGGTATCTCGTTATTTAGAACGTTCGTCTTGTCACATATAAGAATGAAAACTGGCCAGTGGGACGTTCATTCCAAGGACTCTGTAGGCTCAAAGGATTATAGCTGTGAAGTTACAGCTTATTACTAGAAGAGATCTATAACACAGGGGAAAAGGAAAAACTAATAGTAACAGATGGAGTTAGCGCATTCAGGAGAAATTGTACAGATCAGTCTGACTTGGGATCTGAGGGGGACATAAAGTGATAAAACAGGTGAAACAACGATGAGAGTGAGAGTAGCCTCAGTCATAGTGAGCATCTGATGAGGTAGCACCCACTGCACTCTGGGTGCTTCGGCAAAAGGCCCCTACGATAATGGAATTATAATGAGGAATACTGTGTAAAGCACAGCAGTAAATACTACTTAGGGTCCAAACTGCTAGAGTCTATTTCATTTTACCTTGGAGGAAGGATAAGAAGGAATCTGGAAGTCTTGTGCTGCAGAAAAATTGATGTTATCAAGGGGAAAATATGACTTGTGTGTTAGGCAGTTAGCCTCTGTGCCTCCCAGTACTGAGGACCTGGTGCTTCTCTGCTAAATTTGGTCAGAGTCAGTGCGTAGTACATTCCTGCTTTGTGACTTGGCAAGGAATGACAGAAATCAGAAACCCAGAAATGGGGAAAAAAAAAATAGTTGATTGCAAAAATAGCCACAACCTTTCCATTCCACCTCTGTCCATGACTCTTTGCAATGGCAGTTTTCAGGAACTTCCATCAGAAAGTCTCTTTCAACACTCTTCAAATCTGGACGGGTCATGTGACTTGCTTTGGCCAAGAGAATGTGGCAGAAGTAGTAGTGTCCCTGTTCTGAGCATAGACCTCAAGAGACCTTGCATATTTCATTGCCACAACCATGAGAACAAGCCTGGGCTAGCCTGCTGGTGAGCGATAGACCGCAAGGAACAGAAACTAGCCATCCTAGTTAAGATCATTCTAGACTGGCCAATCCCCAGTATATGCCAGTGAGACTAGTTGAGATCAGACAACTGCCTAGCTGAGCCCATCCCAAACTGACAACCTGCAAAGTTGTAAGCTAAATAGATGGTGATTATTTTAATCCACTAGAGGTAGTTATGTAGCTAAAGCTAACTGATCCACTCTTACTTTCTTAAGTTTAACAGTTGAGAGCCATCTAGGCAGCTCATTGCTTGAATTACACTGCCTCATATATGACAATTATCCCGGACTAATCTTGTGAGTCTGGAAGCTGTTGGCTGAATAGTATTACATGAGATGCACAAGGCTAGTTTGTGTATAAGAAGATAAGGCATTGCTCACCAAATCTTCCTGATGGGTATGTCTGCAGGCTTGATAGACCAATTTAGAGAATTAGTACTCTTTACCAAGTTAGACAGTCAATCACTGAGGGATATTTTGAATATTACATAGGAGAATTAAAAGTTAATAATAATTTGTGGGAAGAGACACTTAATACTAGAATGGATGACTTAGGAAATGTTTTTCCAGGAAAAAAAACTTAGGAATCACAGAGCCATAATGACAACCTCGATCTACTTTTTATTGAATTTATGCCTTGTGCCAGGCAATTCATACAGGGACTTTATATGCTTTACCTCATTCAACACTCACAAAACTACAACCTTTGGAGGTGGGTATTCTTCCATTTTATTGGTGAGTATACTGAGGCTCCGGAGAGATTAAGTAATTTATCTAAATCTACATAAATTCTAAGTAGCAGAAAGTGGATTCAAATCCCATTAGGAATGGATGGCTACAATGTTAGGTAGGTAGAGGCCAGTTGGAGACAGAGCAATGACAAAGCTGGCCTTTGAGCATTCTTTTAGCTCTAAGTTTTTGTTACATTGTACTAGATATTTTTTCTTGTAGTTTGCCTCGAGCAGCTGGCTCAGTGGAAACCAACACATGAGCTGACATGAAACCAGAGCTATGGCAGGAGCTGCTAGTTTTTTGCCTTCCAATGTTCATTCTTCTTCCTTTTCTAGAGCAGAACCCCTGAATTTTAGTCAGTAATATATCTATCTCGAAGGCATTATACTTCTCAGTTTTCCTCACAGACAGCTGTGGCTCTGTGAGTAACTTTTCGTCAAATGTGAGGTGAAGAGAAGATAGCATCTTTCTAACAATTCCTCCCTCCTTTTGATTGCAGTGCAGACAAGTTGGAATTTGAGCAGCCATTTTGGGTCATGAGATAGCGTGAAGGTCACTTAGCTGAAAACCAACCTTCTCAATGGAGGTGTTGCTGTAACTGCCCATTTGCTGGTTGAAATCCCGACTCAGTTGAATGGTCCAGGCTACATCACTGATCTTCCATAAACTTTCTTTGAGCAACTGTGGTAGGAAGTAGAATTTAAATATGAATGCAACTACTTAAGACGCTTTCTTGGTACTTTTTTGTTACATATTTTTCAAAAAGTATAAATATGTATTAAATGGGATTATTCCTTTTACCATTTAAAAAGCTTTTGAACTTTTCATTTTAGTTTATTTTAAAAGCCATCTTCTGTGATGCTCTAAATTCCATTAAGAATAGGTTACACAGAATGTGGAAGTAACTCCATACAAGTGCCTTCCTTTTCCTTCTTAAATAAAAAATTGCTTAAAGCCTTAAAATAGAAACTAATCCATTCTGAGACTCAAATTGAAGTTAATGTTTGTCAAGTTGTGAGTAGATTTGGAAAAACTCCATTTGTCAATGTTTGTTTTATTATGTACTAAAAGAAGGGATATTTTTGGAATAAAGAATTAAATGTCTTGAAGAACCAATTCGATGTACAGACACTTTTTGCTAACTAAATATTAGTTTCACCAACTGTTTTGAGCCAAAGCCACAATCCATCATTTGGACCCATGTCCTTCTTCATTGAACAATACATAAAAAGGTGTTTTTGTCTTTTTGGAGGTCAAAACTCTATTGCAATTTCTAAAATCTATTATTTCTCTTATATTTTCTGTATTTTAAGCTTAGAAAAGGACACTTAATATTAAAGCAAATGAAAATATTTGTATGTGTTTTCTTACTAAGAACTCATGCAGTGAGTGGGTCCTTTAAAGATAAGAAATTAAACAGCCTTGGAAATTTAAGGGAAGAAGGCACATGTGAACAGTTTTGGAAGAAGGAGACTAGAAACATACTCAAGATTGGAAGAAGGAAACCGTTCTCAAAGCTTCTTTCTAGAGAAAGAACCTTCTTTCCTAGTAAAAACAGTTATTTTAAAATGGTAGCAGGGAAAACTCAGGTAGAATTTTGAGAGAGAGGGGAGATAAAAGAAACATGAGTATAAGACAGGTGATTCCTAGAATTAAAAACCAGGAGAGTAAAGCAGTCACTTAAAATCTCATATTGGATAAAAATCACTCATGGGAGTCTTTAAAACACGTCAGTTCTCAGGTACCATTCCACCACTCCCAGAGATTCTGATTCGGGAAAGGGTGGTGATGGGAGGTGGAGATGCTTTGGAGAGGTCACTGAAAATTGACATTTTAAAAGAAGTCATAGGTAATTCCTATGTAGGTGGTTTATGAACTGAAACCCTGCTAGATTAAAAGCTCCCTCCCGATGGGTTCCTTGACCTGTAGGCTCTTGAAATCAAAATCTCCCCTAGAAAGCCAATGTCCAACTCTTGTCTGCAAATTACTTTTTTGGGGATTTGGCATTGCCTGGGGGAACTGTTTAGTTGTGAAAGTCCAAAAAGTTTTTGGATGCAAGAAGGAGATTCTTTTCTGGAAAAGGGCTACAATGTGGCCCTTTGGCTTTTTGGAATCAGGGAAAAGACAGGGAAAAGCAGATAGAGGAAGAAATGGAGTTGTATTTAGGACCATAGAAGTAGAAATTATGTTAATCTGTGTTTCTTCATATGAATGGGCAACGAATGCAATTGCAAAGAGAGAAAAGACTTCTGAAAATTGAAGAAGATTTAAGAAACACATAGAGAAAAGTATTAGTAACCAAAATCTTCAAAACTGTCTTAAACTTTAAATTGGAGACTAAATATTGTTGCTCAAATTACGGTAATTTAAAGAGCATAATCTTTCATGGTGATTACTTCACTAGCATAGGGAATATAATCAGTAATATGGTAATAACTCTGAATAGTGCCAGGTGGGTACACTTGAATAACTGTGGTGTACCCCTGAAACTAATATAATATTGTATGTTAGCTATATTTTAATAAAAATCTTTAAAAATAAAGAGTGTAATTCTTAAGTGATCACTTCTAACATTCTAGTCCTTTTCCTAAGAAAAGGAAGTGTTGTTTACTGCTGTTTGGAATCCAGTTCTTTTTAGTTAAGATGGGTAACTTTAGCTGATTTCAACACCCCATCATCAACAATTAACCTGGAAGCTACCCTTACCTGAAGCAGCATGGTTTCCCATAGCGTGACAGTAGTGTTCTTTCCTAGAAAAAGAAATTAATGCAATAACTGCCAAAAAAAAATATCAGGATTCAGTTTTTCCCTTGCCAGGTCACCAGTGGATGCTGGAGTTCTATTTCAACTTTTGTCTTTACACAGGATGATTATTTCAGATGAAATTTACTATGTTGCCAACTTTAAAGTGCTGCTCAGGTGGACAGAGGGTCTTCAATCCATGATAAAAATCTAAGCTTTTTGCTAATTTTAACAATAACTTCTGAAATGATCACATTTCAATACTCTTACATGGCTGAGTATAAATTTTTAAGACAATACTGAAAGAGAATTCCTCTAAATACAAGAAAAAGACCAGGGAAAAACATGTTTACGAAAAGTAGAACATCTTGCTAAAGATGATACCCACCAGGTCCTCTTGTGGTACAAGTATTTGGTAGAGAAATAGAATATAAGGAATCAAGAAAAAAAGTATAGCTGTCTTCCTTGCATACCAAGTTCATTGTTTTTATTGCCTGTAATAAACAATAATAACTTGAAACAGAGAAATGGTGCCTTATTTCTTTGTGTTCTTGACGCCTTGGATAAAGACCTGATCCCACTTCCTTGTACCTTCTAGTGGCTGCAGGAGTTCAGGTAAGCGTGCTTTCCATAGGTTTATCAATTTGGGGTGAATTATCTCAGGCAATGTCTTCAAAAGCCCTATTGCACCAGCCCCACATAATTTCCCTAAACTCGCGAGCGTAGATATTACCTGAAGAATAGAAGAGAAAATACTATGATTAGGAGTATTTAAAAGGCCACATACATGTTCCTTTTCCCTATTGTCCTGGATTCCATCGATTCCTACATTAGCTAATCTTTTAACAAATCATCACAGTCTATCCTTACTTATTCTAGAGCAAAAATAAAGGTACCGACACTTAGAAATATTTAATTTAATAAGGGCATTGGGAAATAATGCTTGAGTAAATGGTACATACGGAGCAAAGAGGAGAGAGGGAAACCTAATCATACATGTGGAAGTGGCTTGAATGGTATTTATGGATCAAATTCCGTCCATGCTTATTTTAAAATCATGAAGTTTAACATGCATTTTAGAGTGAGAAAATAATCTTGCCAATTATATACATTTTCATGAGTGTCATTAGTACAGCAGAACATTTATTATTCCTTCAGTGTTTCTTTTGGTTTATTTAGAACTGAATTATCTATATTGGCTTGAATTTATCCCACACTGTGTTTTTTTCGCAACTCACTCACCAGAAGTCTGGCCAGTAGCTGTTGTGGTGAAGGAAGTTTCACTAGAAAGAAAAAGCAATTTTCATTATTGCTGTGGGGGCGAGCAAAATTCAGATTGGGGTTGGGCATGTGATCGGAACACTGTAGCCTTTCTGGAAATGAGTCTCTCATGAGAAAAATGTTTTGCTTTGTTTTTGAATGTACAAACCAGCTCCTGTAGAGATGACAAGTGCTGTTGACTCTGTGGCATTCTTCTTCTTTCTCTCTTCTGCCATAATCAGGATTCTGATGATATTAAACAAGTATTCCAGCGTTCCTGTATATTCAACAGGTAGCACGAAAGTCAAGATTCTTGGCCACAGCACCTGTGGAAAACATAGGGCAAGCTGCAAGGATTGCTTATTCTTTTCCATTATTTTTCCTCAGTCCTCACTGTGTGTTTACCTCTGATGCAGAACATTTTTTTCTCACTTGTTATTATGCTCTGCTGGCCAAGTCCAAAAGAAATCATCAAATAAAACCTCTACACAGCACATTTATTTTCAAGTGCTTGTTGTAGTGAATATTGGGTGGTGTTTCTCCATGGGGTTGTTGCTGGGATTTGGGGCAGGACAATTCTTCATCTTGAGGAAGTGTTCTAGGCACTGCAAGAAGTCTCGGCATCCCTGGGCTCCACTTGGTAATTGACCCCATCTAGATAAAGCCTCTGATTCATTTAAATTGCTTCCTTTAAATTAATTTGGTCTTTGATTGTCTCCTGGTTGTGCCTTGTATTTCCGGCCACTAAATCCTTTCTCAGGTTGTTTTGCTTAAAAATAATAGAGATTCCAAGGCTCATCCCTTTGAGGGTCAGATTATATTTGGCCTCAGGTGGGGTCTGAAAATGTGTGCTTTTTAACACCTTCCCAGATGAATGGGGAGATTTTAGCACTCACTGTGGCAGACTCGCCTCTCGACACTTAACAATATATCTAGGTATGTTAGGAGAAGAAGAGAAATAATACATTAAGGTACTTATAAACTGTGATTTGCTATCCAGATGTAAGAGATTATTTAATTAATTCACACCTATTTTTGAGAAGCTACTATATGCTGGGCACGGAGCATCACAATAAATTTCCTCTAGTCAGATCATCAATAGTCGATGGCACACAACTCGTGTCTTTACTCCTAAATGAGCAGAGCTTCAGAAAGGTGATCAAAGTAACTGTAAGTGGTGACAAAAAACCCTTTACCTGAGGCATTCCAATGACCAGTGGGTCCAGAGTTTTTAAGACCTCAAGACTTGTCTCTCGGACAGATATTTCTCCGTTTTCATCTTCATGGGAGTTAGGTTTCACTGGTTTCTCCTTTAAGAAAGATGAAACAGGTACCCTGTTAATAATCCCTCCTGTTGGTCCCCTCTGACTGTACTTGGGTGTCTCCTCAGACCCTGGGGTGAAGAATGCAGTCCATTTAAGGGGCTCATGGAACCCAATGATCTTGGGTTTCAACGTCTAATCCTTGTTTTAAAATGCTCCTTGGAGGAATGGCTGAAGCGGAAAAGCAAAAATTCTGAGGATCCTTGAACTGCAGATATTCTCTCTCTCCCTCAGGCCTTTGCCATTTTCTCTGGGGCAAAAATTTTCAAAGACATTGCTTCCTAGTGGAGTGGACTGTGATTTCAGTTGTGACAAACTTGATCCCTGATGCTTTCCAGGCTATTCATCCAATGGAAGCCAACTCTAGGACTGCAGGTCTTCGTGTCCCTTATTTTCTCTGGCCTGGGAGGCCAGGTTTCTTCCTCCTTAGCGAAAACTATGATTTAATCTACATTGTGTGTATTATAAGTTAGAAGTGACATCAGTGAAAAGGAACTGAGGGCACCAGAGGTTCAAAAATTGATCAGTAAAAGTGGTAAGACTGAAATATAACATTTAAATCCATTATTGAATCGAACCCCAGCCACTTCTTTTAAAACCCAGTTGAGTCAGCTGCCATTGTTACCACGCAACACTCAAAACCACACCCTCTTCATACCAGATTCTTGCTGGACATTGCAAATTGGGAGAAGACATAATCAATCAGTGGCCATCCTTCCCCGGCTTCAATGTAGCATTTTTCACACATGGTTTGGATGAGGAGGAGGGTGGAATTCCTTACCTAGAGTAAGAAAAGTGCATTTACGACATTTTATTATGTTGGGCAGAATGGAAATTTAGCTTCTCCTATTTTTTTTTTAACCTTCACGGATCATTATTGGGAATCTTTTCAAAAAAGAGTTTAAATTGAATGATGTTACTATAATAGATGGAACAGGAAATAATCCATAGATTATGATTAAAATGTCCTTAGAAAATCTACCTTTGGCCAAAATCTTTCTTCCTAGCTCTGAGGACATATCCTCTAGTATTATATATTATGATATATTGGTAACTTTGGGCTAAAACACTGCTTCACTTTTAAAATCTTCAGTGAAAGATAGCACACTGAGGTAAAGTTCCATAATCCCTATCTACCAATTCAAAATCCAAACAACTTTGAAAACTAGGATTTTGTTTATTAAATTTGGTGCCAACTCATTGGTGGCAAAACTCAAAATGAGCAGTTTTAAAGCTATTTGTATTCTTTACTTAGTCTATCCATACATTTTCTTGAAAATATATTAATGGATCTGATTGTTGGCTACTGTCACAGTTATGTTTTTCTAGAATCTGAAACATTGTGAATTCTGAAATATATCTGGCCCTAGGGATTGGAATAAAGGATTATGAACCCGTGTTACAAGTTTTTAATAATTTGGCTTCAATTAGTTTATTGGATTGCTTCCTTGGGAGATAGAAAGCTCAGATTCAATTCCTTAGTGAATGGGTCTTTTAACGGAGGGTAGGAAGAAAAGAATGTCTTGGAACAGGGTGGCAGAGCTACGTGGCGGCAATTGGCAAGTAGCATAAGGTCACTCAGTAGTTTCCCTGAGTGAGGAAGAAGAGGTACACATCTCTCTATTTTTGCCTGAGGAATTGGCCTTCCTTAGAGATTTTGTGTTCTTTTATTCTACACTAAAATCTTCTAGAAATTCTTCACCTGGCTTGGCCAGTTACTGGATCAGACTTTTCTGTATAATCACTTTGTTGTTTTTTATTGCATAGCTTTCATTTTTTTAAACACAGTCACTGGTAATGAAAACTTCTTACAAGAATTTCTTTTTCATTGGCTTCTGTATAGGGCTTTGATCCAAACAAAATAGGGTTTTTGTACAAAAAATACCATCGCTAATTTAAAAAATTTGTTCCTGCATCAGTTTTATATCTATTATGGGCAAGACTTGCTCTAGGTGCTCCCGGGTTGGAAAATTGGATGTCTGTGCTCAGAACAAGGTGCAGGGGTTATTATTTTTTGGAGAAAGATATATTATCTTTATAATGAATAATTAAATTTTAAATCCTATATTTGAAGAGCATGGCATACTGATACTCTGGGCAAAAATATTTTTTTCTACTGAGAAGCCCTTGAACTGAATGTACTTTAAAAACTTTACCTTGATTTGGTTTATCTTTTGGGGAAAGATGGAGTTCTTTTAAAAACAGAATTGTTCACTGAGTTCGTCATTAAGCAATTTGAGAAGTAGATCCTTAAACAGACAAAACTATTTTGTTTACTCCTAAAACTATCATCAACCAAATAAAAGTTCTCATTAATTCTCTTACTTTTATACTGAGGTCACCCATGACGACTTTGACTATTCTTTCAATTGAAGTGATGTGATCCCTCAACTTGGGCTCTGAAAGACAGATGGAAGAATTGGGAGGCATGATTCTGAAGGAGTATAGTAAGTTCTAGCATTGATGAAAACCCATTAGATTTAGAATACATAACTGCAAAGTCGTAACATTTTATGTCATTCAATTCCCTCCTATCCTCTTCTTTTCCAACTCTTTAAAGATGTTGATTGCTTTTTTTGCTCCCTATTATATTGGTTTCATCTTGTTTAAAATGTTAAGGTCCAAAGTGAATTCAACATATCATGCCCAATGCATCAGATTTAAATTTCTGCTTCAATATTTCTTATTTGATTCTTCAGTAAGTCCCAGTGCTAACAGAATTGTAAAAGTTATTGTAATGCAATGCAAAAAGAAATGATCATATTTTATTAATCTACCATCAATTTTATGAGTCATTATTATTTTATATTGCATCAGAAAAGAAAAACCATAGTGGCTGATTATAATTAAAAATGCCATCAATTATCAGATGCATTTAACTATCATGAAAATATGTGCTTCTTGGAATTAATGAAGTATCATAGTTTATTAAATTCTGCTCTTTTCTAAATGTACCAATCTCTAGAATATTATGCAATCCTCTCATCCACCCCGTTTACTAGGCCACTTATCCAGCTTACTAGATCTTCTAAATTCTGAATTCAATTCTTAAATATTCTACTTGTCATTGTCAACTCAATGCCTCCATAAATGTCATGAAAGAAGAGAAGTAACTGAAAATGCCTGTTTAAAAATAGTAGACTGTAGGCAACCAAGGAGGTAGAGCTTCACTCGAGTATGTTCTGTAAATATCCCAAAGACATAGGACAGGGCTAGAGCATGCGTAAGCTTTGGTTTTCTCCTTGGTACAAAGCAAGCCCTCTGGCTTTATCCCTATTTCTTACCTTCAGCATTGATAGCTGATCTTAACAAAATCAAGATTCCCCTTCGAATGACTTCATTATTACTTCTTATTTGTTCATCAAAAAATTCCATCAGGTCTGCAGGGTTGGAATGAGCTGCAGGTTTAAGAAATACTGGGGTCATAAATATTCATTTTCACCTTAAGGAAAATACTGTGGAGAAGAGGGGAATTTCATGAGGATTCTCAAAGTCACTTTTAGGTTGGTAGTAGTTTTTACTACGTCCTTGCTTCTTGAGTATTACAAAACTAAGCAGTTTGGTCACCTAAGAGAGCTTTTTATACTTAGGCCCACCTCTGTTCATACCTGTGAATTTGATTTTATTTAGAAATTAGGTTCTTTGTAGATACAATCAAATTAAGATTAATTGACAGAAGTCATTAGGGTGGGTCCTAATTCAATATGGCTGGTATCTTTATAAGAAAAGGAGAGGAGACACAGAGACACAAGGAGAGCACCTTGTGAACACAGAGACAGAGATTGGAGTGATGCTTTACCAGTTGTGGAGATAAAAAGAAACATGGGTTCTCTGCAGGAAGTAGAGAAGGGTGAAAAAGGCCTGGCTAAAGAAAACCAGTTTAGGTTGGAAATTGTCAGAGATAAAGTGAAGCAGTTCATTAGGCTGGGGCATAGAGCAGAGGAAAGTATAGAAAAAGAGATGTCATTAGGAGAAAACTGTGCAATGAAGTGGTAGAAATGACATATTTTGGGGAGGATGGTGGTGTGGGAAGGGGTATAGGATTGCTCTTGTCTTTCATCCTCAGGGACTATGTTGGAACATAGTTTTATATCCTGACCCTGAGACCTCAGTACCTCCTCTACAACCTCTGCCAAGTATTCTAACCAGGCAATGGATGAGGTTGTGATGTGAGAGCAAGAGGAAAAGGGAAAGAGTGGAGAGAGAGAGAGAGAGAGAGAGAGAGAGAGAGAGAGAGAGAGAGAGAGAGAGAGAGAGAGAGAGAGAGACAAGAAATAGATACTAAGAGATGATCTGGAGAAAAAAAGCATGATTTTGGGCTTTGCACATTTTGAAATAATCTCAAATATAAAGAAAGAATGCATTCCCTATTCTTAGGGTTGCCAGTTCACTTTGGTTTGCCTGGAAATAAACCCATGCACATATGGTCAATTAATTTTTTACAAAGGAGCAAAGAATATTCAATGGGGAAAGGATAGTTTCTTCAGTAAATCGTCCTGGGGAAACTGGATAGCTACATGCAAAAAAACGAAACTGCATCCCTACCTTATGCCATACACAAAAGTAAAATAAAAATGGATTAAAGACTTGAACAGAAAATATGAAACCATAAAACTCCTAGAAGAAAACATAGGGAGCAAGTTCCTTGACGTTGGTCTTGGCAATGATTTTTTATTTTATTGTTTGGATTTGACACCAATAACAGAGGCAACAGAAGCAAAAAATAAGCAAATGGGACTACATCAAGCTAAAAAGCTTCACCTCAGCATAGGAAACCATCAACAAAATGAAAAGACAACATATAGAATGGAAAAAATAACTGCCAATGATATATCCAATAAGGGGTTAATATCCAAAATATACTTGGGACTTTCCTGGTTTTAGAAATAAAAGTTTTATCTCCTCGGAAGTCCCTGAAAAGATTGGTCACCTCGTATATTGTGCTCCTCTTGGGAACAGGTAGGAAGGGACAGACACAGAATACTATGCGTTGAAACACACACTGTGTATATGTGTGAAAGTACCTACTGTTTGCAAACCATCATTGTCATCATCACTTGAAGAAATTTTTATTAAATACCCTCCTGGTGCTTGCTCCTACCTAAAATGAGGAAACAACTTGAAGCTTCAATTTCATTTTCCTTGACTGTAGGCTCTTGAACTCTGCACACCTGAATGAGAAGGAAAAACTAGATAGTAGATGTTAAAATCAGGAAACCAGTGAAAAAGAAACAATCTGATTGGACAGTGTAGTTTTCTTACCTGGTGGAGTAAATCGATGAAGATGGCTCTTTTCAAGCCCTTTGGAAGGCCAATGTCATACAGGACTGCTGCAGTCAGTATTTGTTTTAGACTCTAGAATGAAAGCTCTCACAGGTTAGTTGGAGGCTGGCCATAAAGCCGCAAGCACAGGATGTGAAAGGCAAATGATTATATTTTGTGAGAACAAACCGATCACCTTCCTGCAGTTACATTTTCTTTAATGATTCTGGCCCCTCTACCTTGTTCAGTGCCTCAGCAGCTTGAAAATAAAATAATCTCTTTTTGGAATTTCTATCATCCAGCTATGCCACCCTCTTGTCTACCTTATATTCCCCAAGAAGTACTACAGTTCACCTGCCCAAACACGTTTTTAAGCCTTCTTGGAACTTAATATCCTCTAGAATGGTTGGCAGTTGACTCTCTGAATCAGCTCCTTTAGAGTGTGGCTCATACCTGAGTGACATGGAAATCAATCTCTTTGCCTTTATACTGGTTCAGGAGCCAGGGTACCTGGCCCAGGGCATATTCACAGAGGTCTTCCCGATGGAGCAGCAGACTCACTACGGGGCCATGGGCCTTAATAACGGACAAAGTCTGTAAAGGCAGCAAACAAATACCATTTTTAGTACTTCATTATGCTTTTTGTACATTTCCTAGAGTACCAGGAGATTTAGACCCAGCCCCCCACCAAAAAAAAAAAACAAAAACAAAAACACAAAACTTTCCTCACTGCTTTCAACTGAGAAAGATTTCTTTAAAAAAACTGAAAAATGTTTAGGTTAAGATCATTGCATAAGGCAGAGATATTTATATTTGTATTTATATTTATATCTATGTTAATACTCATTTCAATATTTGCTCCTTTTTTCTTTCTTTAATCCCTCTCTAATAGTCACTTTCTTTCATTATATTAGCAAACTTAAATTTTCTTTTATATTAAAAAAATTCTTTGATTCCATATCACTTTGACCCCACTATTTTCCTCACCCACCTCTGTTTCTCTTTTCTTTCAGAGCAAAGCTTTTTGAAGGAGTGATTTACATTTGTTGTTTCCACTTCCCTCAATCCACTATAATCTGGCTTGCATTGATATAAAAAAGTGAAGTATAAACTGCAAACGTAATATACATTGATTATAAAAATTTAGAAATCCCCAAATGAATGATGAAGAAAAGAACATAGTACCCACAGTACTCATAGATAACCACTGCTTGGTCTATTTTTAATATGTTCTTTACTTGACTTATTCTTTCCCATACATTTTAATTTCTTAAAAATTGACATAGTTCTTTAATATATAGTTCTATATTCTGCTTTTTCTACCTTGTATTATGTGATGAATTGTTTTCTACCAGCTAAATTTTGCTGTATAGTAAACCACTTCAAAACTGAGTAGCTAATAATGACAACCATTTATTTCACTCAAGACTGTGTGTCAGCTATATGGTTCTTCTAGCACACTTCCATGAAATTAACACTTTTCAAGATTTTTCTTGCTTGAGCACTATGTCAATGGATTCTAGATCTCTCTTTGCTTCTTGAAAATTCCTCCTGTCTAAGTTAGTAAGATCTCATTCTACTTGGTTTTCCTACACCTTTACCAGCACATTCTCAATTCTATCAAGAGTTCTCCTTTAGCCTTTCCCTTAAATATTGATGCCCAATCCTTGAACTCTATTTTTGACACTTTTCCACACTATCTACTCTTCTTGAATAATTTTATCCACAATCATTTATTCAGTTGTCATTTATGTAAAGATGACATACAAATCTGTATATCCAATTTTTGCTTTTCTTTTTAATGTCAATTCTGACTGTCTCCAAATATACTAATATCTCCACTTGGATGTCCCGTAGGTGTTCAAGTCAAAATGTCTAAAATTAAACCCATGTTTTTATTGCTCCAAATGTGTTATTTCTCCTATTTTTCTCATCTTGATTAATAGCTCCAAAAATCACTCAAGTTGGAAATCTAAGAATCATCATAGGTGCCTCCTTTTCCCTCATTATATATATATATATACAATTAATGGCCAAGTCCTGTTGATTTTATTTTTCAGCATCTGTCTCCTTTGATCTGAACTATTGATATTACATTAATTTTATCCCCTTAGCATTTATGACCTGGAATATTTCTATAGCCTTCCAATAGTATTGTCTTACTCCATCTCTATACTCAATCCATCTTTAACATTGATATAACAATGTTTTTTCTGGCACTCAAATCCTGGTTTAAAATCTGTAAAAGGTGTCTCATTTCTTATAAAAGAAATTCAAGTTCCTGAGTAGCATCCAAGGTTCTTCATTACGTGGCTAAGACCTTTCTGGTTTCATTTCTTTCTGCTTCTATATCCTCTATCCTGTGTCCCTTTCCCTTTCTCATTCAAGTGTGCATGTAATCCCATCTCCTACTTGTGCTTCAGTAGCTTTTATTCCCTCTTTAGGGAACGCACCTTCCCTGTAGTAAATGAATTCATGGGCTGCAAGCTCACTTCCAATGCCACAGCCTTTACAGTGCTCACCATGGGAATTAAGAGCTTTTCTCTTGGTCCTCTCTTATCACTTTGTGTACCTTCTTGTCGCTTGCCTAACTTTTCTTGTGAAAACCTAGGAATGCTGCCATCAAATTTGTATTAAATTTTATTTTACAAGTGTCTTAAAGAAAAGACCTCTACAGGATATTTTAAAAGTTCCATGTTTGCTAATGATTTAAAAAATTAATACTTTAATAGCTTAAAGTGTAGAAAAGAAACTGAACTAGAGAAGGTAGGTAAGTGTTAAATCTTTTATAACATAGCAATAAAGAGATCTTAATAGGATATAATTTAGCCTACTTTAAAAAATTATAGCAAATAAGCAAGATAAGGATAGGCTTATATATATATTTATATATACATACATATATACATATATGTCTATATTATATATGTATATATATGTATATATATGTATGTATATGTGTGTGTGTGTGTGTGTGTGTGTATCTGTTCTCGGTAAGGCATTACAATATTTTGAAACATCAAAGTATATTCTTTAGATGTTATTTTATTTCATTGTTTTTTATACTGTTTTTCCAAATCAGGACTCAGCCCAACTGTGGGTTATTATGTATAAGACATGAAATAGCTAACACTCTATGTATTTTACTCGTCTTATCTTGTTTATTGTGCTCTCCACATACTGGAGTGCCAGTTCCATGAGAGTGGGAATTTTGGTCTGTTTAATCTCTGCTGCACCACCAACATGTGGGACAGCATCTGGCATGTCATGGAGACTCAATAAATATTAGTTGAAAGAATGGATAGTGTTTTGATATAGGAAAAACAAAATAGTTGATAAACTTGATAAAATACAACCCATAGCTTCCCAAAAGAACTGAAATTAATAATCATGTGAAAAGAAAAGAAGGAGTTCAACAAGCATGGAAGGAGAGCTCATTAGAGGCATGCTGAAGCCCCTACTCACTTGCATGGGTGAGATCATGGGGGCCCATTTGTCCATTATATATCGGAACAGCATGAAGATCTTGTCAGATAGACGGTTGGCATCCAATCTAGGATAGGGAAAATCTCTCCAGTGGTTGATATACTTGTAAATGGCCTTGCTGAACTTCTCAAGGGCTGCATTTTAAAAACAACCATAGACTGAGAAAAATATAAAGATGGGAAGCACCATAAAATAATTTGAGATGAGAGTACTGATACTTAGTATATAGTGTAATAGTTTCTATAAAATCTTATGACTATACCAAATAAACATAAAAAAATTTGTGCAGCCACATTAGTGAAATGTAAAATAAAACCACAATGAGATACTACTCCATATCATCCAGAATGGCTAAAATTTAAGACAGTCAATGTCAAGTGTTGTCAGGATTAAGGTATAGTTGGATTTTTATGTACTGCTGTTGGGAGTATGACTAGATATAAACACTTAGGAAAACTGTTTGACATTATTTACCAAAGTTGAGTATATGTTCTCTGTGGCCCAGAAATTCCACTTCTAGGTATATAGTCATTAGATATGCGTACATATAGGCACTAAAACATTTGTACAAGAATATTCATATTAGAGTGTTTTTTTTTAAATAAAAACCTCAAACAAAAAACATCCCAAATATCTGCTGATAGGTAAAATGGAAAAATAAATTATAGTGTAGACATGTAATAGTATATAGAAATGAAAATAGACTACAGCTACATAAAACAGCATGCTTGAATCTAATCTGTGGTATTAGAAGTCAAGATTGAGAGGATAGAGAAGGTGATGATTCGAAGAAAAAGATGAGGGGGGTTTCTAGGGTTTTAGTAATGTCCCACTTATTGACCTGAGTGGTGGTCAAATGGATAAACTTACTTTGTGACAGTTCATCAGCTTGTATACTTCTGATTTGTGTATCTTCCTATGAGTTTGTTTTCCTTCAATAACATTTAACAAGACCTAGGCCTACAAAAATTGGGCCACTAACCCATATATATTTGTATCAAATGATTCAAATAATACTATGTTTTGCTTTAGCCCTCATTCTACTGTTTTCATTGATGATAAAGAAAATTCAGTTTGCTCTCTCTCAAAGATACCTCACATGCAAAGAAAACTCTAGGAAAGAAGTCAAATATCTTAGCTTTAGATCTGGCCACTTTTGGGCTCATTCACATTCCCTCTATATTCTTTCTTATCATCTTCTGCTACATTGAAACATAATCTTTTGTGCACGTGGTGTGTGTGTTTGTTTTTGTGTATGTCTTGCCCTGGCCTGTAAGGAACATGACAGAAGGAATGATGTCTTGTCCATTGATGGTATATGAAGCAATGAGTACAATATCTGCTTATTTGCTGATTGATTGAATGAATAGATAGATGAGTGGAATGATGACTATTAAATTTTTTACCTTTTCTTTAGTGGAAATAAAGCAAAAATTGCTTTAGGACCCAAGTACACCAGATAACTTTATAATACAAAGACAGAATTCCCTTATTCATTCCTGTGATCATTTCTGATTTTATTTCCTTTTACTTTTTCAGTTGTTAATTTTGCAGTAAAAATGCTATCAGAGGTGCCAAAGTTTATCTGCAGAACACAATGTTAGCTGTGATTGAAAGTAGGGATAGTAAAAAGTATTTAAAAGTGTGCTAATCTAGTCTAGTTGTTCAAGTCACACCATTGTAGTTCAATCCTTGGCTTTGCCACATACCAGCTGAGCAACTTCAGGCAAGCTGTTTAACCTTTCTAAGCCTTAATATTCTCATCTTTAAAATGAAGGAAAAATGTTATCTACCTAAGGAGGTTGCTGTGAGGATTAAATGAAATACCCAAGGCAGTGCCCAGGCACATAATTAATTCTCCATTTATGTCAGATACAAATATTACCTTCATTGGGGACAGAATAAGAGGAAATGAGCAAAGTAAAACAGGAAGAACTTGGTTGATGGGTAAAGAAGACATTCCTGACAGCATGGGCTTTTAAAAAGTATATAAATGGTAGTATTGGGCATGTTAGGAGTAGAAGGAATCTTATCACTTTATTTGATATTTGTAGAGGAGAAACTGAGATTGAGAGAAGGGTAGAGGCAGCTGATGGCTCACTGGCAGATCAGAGACAAGAATCCAGGTCTCCAGACTCATTCAAGAAGCCCCTCATGTGCTATAAATACATTTTCCTAGGAATTCCAGGGCATGTTCTCTGTAGACTCTTGATCACTGTACATACATTTCAGTTTCGGGTGGAGGGGATTTATGACTATAATTTGTTTACCTATTTTTCTTGATTTTATGATTGCTTATATTTTGATTACATTGTTTACTTATTATTACAATGTTACATTTTAAAGAGATGCTAAATTTTACCCAACTGGTAAGAGCAGGTAAGCTTTCATAATGATTGTGGAGAAATTGTGAATCCAGTGAAAGAAGGAGGCTAATAGAAATGGAGTCCATATATGGCAGTGGAAAGAATATAGACGGGGTGGTTATATAAGCCTGGGTTTGAATGTCACCGCTACATCTCTCTGACTGTGTCACACCTTGGGAAAATTGCTTAATTTCCATTGCATTAATTTCCAAAATTGCTTAGTTTCTTGTCTGTAAAATGGTCTAATAAGTACTTGCTTTGTAGAATTGTGAGGACTGAGAGAGATAACTCCCAGCAGAGGATCTTCTGTGGGGTAAGCACTCAATAAATGGTCGCCATTATTATTAGGAAGGACAAGACTAGAGTAAAAAGAAAAATAAGATAAAAGAAAAAATCATAGTCTGGTGTTCACCAAGAGGAAACTACAGGGATACCCACCGACACAGAAGGCTCCCTTCATCATGTCCTCCTCAGCCAGCCTGAGCATGGTTTGCATGGTAAGCAGGGTCATCATCATGAAGGGAATACTCTGGGACACTGCAGTGAGGAGCACGAGAGGAGAAAAGCATTATCTTCTCACTCTGCAGATTCTGGGACTGCTCCTCATGTCACCCACAAGCAATTCACAGCTGTGTGGGGGAGGTAGGTAAGGTGCAGTAGGACCATATTCTCCTCTGTCCCTCCCCTGCCATAATTCCGGGCTATAGTTAAGGAATCAAGGAACGATTAAGGGTGTAACAAGGTACATTTGGTATGTACAGGTACATTTACCGATGTTTAGTAGCAATTTCTTACTTGGATAATTATGTTATTAATGTTCATCCCTCCCACCAGAACTTTCCTGTATCCCTAGGGCCCAGCAAAGGCCATTGGTGCTCAATGAATATCTGTCAAATAAAGTGGTGTAGAAAAAAAATCATAAGGAACCCTTACTTCATGCAAGTGTTCAGTGGTTTGCAGAATATACCTTGTGGAAAATGTGCTTCTACAAACACAAAGCGGGATGAAAGGGAAGATGAGAATGGAGAGAGTCCAGCCAAATTCCGAGCAGCATAGACCAATGGCAGTCTGCAGAGTCGTTTATGCTCATAAACAACTGCCCAAATCCCTTTACCTATATTCTGTAGTTCGGCACAAGGTAGAGATGTTCTCCCTTTTGCCATTTGCTTGCATTGGGGTTTTCAACAATTAGTTGGGGTACTTGTTTCCCAGGAGTATATGGAGAGTATTCCCTCCATACCATAGCTCGTTGCCAGTTCGGCCAGGGCAAGGACAACAAATTCGTTTGGTAGCTCAAGGATCCTGAAGTTACTTTGTACTTCGTACATTACAGAGTTGAAATCATGTGCAGCAAGAGACACCAAAACCTCGCCAGCTAGCATTCTGATTTCCCTGAGGGTCTGAGGAAGAAAAGAAAAATAACAGTAACAACTAGAGAAAGAGCAGAGTGAATCTGCAGACAGGAAGTAGAATACTTAATATTATAAGTTCCCCTCGTTTTGGAATAGAGGGAGAATGGGCTGTTTACAAACCTAGAGTAGAAGCCTCTAGGGTAGGTGTCAGTAGCTGGGAAAGCAGAGGTAACTTTTATGCACTTTAAAACCAGATTTTAATAGGGTTCTTATAAGCTTGGGGTCAGTACACATTTTCTTGCTAAAGGGTCAGGTACCATGAACATAGAATTTATGTTTTATGTTTTGAGTGACATGAATTACTATGGTTGAAAGTCTTAAGGCTATGGTGAAAACAACAACAACAAAACCGGGGCTAGGAGTCTAGAGCTTCGGGTTTTAGTACTATACTGATCTAATAATACTTCTGATATTGGAGATGTGTGGAGGGACTTCTGCTTTTGATAATAATGAAGTAGGTATATTTGATCAACCCTACTACTGAAGAGAATAAAAAGAGCTGGACAAGAGATTTAAAAACATATTCAGAAAAATGTCAGAGAGCTCACATTTTGGTGTGGAATAAGTTACTGAGTTGAGATCTGGAAAAGATTGGGAATCCGGAGAGATAAGCCCTTTGTTTAAGGCTGCATTGCAGCATTTTGGGACAATAATCGGAATTCAGGACCAACCAATGGTGAGACCCTGGCCATCCCACCTCCCATCGTTTGGGCTAAGACCCCACAGGCTGCATTCAGAAGAAAGGTTAAATTGGTCCTCCAAGGATTGCAGTCCAACTTTGAGTCACAGAACTTGCCCAGAAAATCTCAAGCTCTGAAATTAATTGTGGACTGTAACTGCATTTGGCAGATAAACAAATAAACATCCTTTCTGGAAGAAAATACCATTTTCCTAGGGCTCAAACTATTTCTACAATTAATTTGTCAGATTCAATGCCTGGTGTGCATAGATAAGTAGGCACATGAAAACTAGTTTCTAGTTAATTTTTCTGTGAATAGATAACTGTGTTACTTTGAAAAAACAAATCTCTCTAAGCATCAATTTCCTCATCTAAAAGTGGATTGGATAATATTATCTCTTAAGGCTATCTTAGCTTTGCCTCAGTTTCCTCATTTTGGAAAGGGTAAATAATAGGTACTGTATCCAAGTTATCATGACGAATAAATAAAAGTGATTTGTGGTTCTGCAGTGATATAGAAAAAGCTTATATATATGTCTACATGGGTGCAGTTGGGCCACTTAAAGACTTGTTGCTAGTTCTGACACTGATTTATTATCAACAATCAAACTTACATTGTCATCTCTCATGTCCTTAGAAGCATAGTAAATCAACCTTTGGACAATTGCATCATCCAAGATGTCAGCATTCTGAATAATGGAAGCGAGATGACTATAAATCTCTTCCTGTGAAGTTACAAATGATACACAGACATTTGAGTTGCAAAACTAAAGGAATCAGATGAAGTCCAAATGAGTAACACCATTAAAATAAACAATGTATTTCTACTACACAATGGATTTAATGTATCTTAATTGGGGCTTCCTGAGTGTAATGTGCATCTTTAAGAGACAAAGGCTTTTTTTTTTTTTTTGACAAAGGCTTTTATGTAGAGCAAAGTTCCTTCTGAAACCTTTAAGGTGACTACATTTCTCTCCAAAATCGAATTGACTGCCGGGGTAGACTACCTGACACATCAAAGTCTCTTGAAAATCACTGTTGTAGGTCACTCGGGAATGGAAATGTCCATCAACCTAATTGTTTAGGTTGTGACTACGGTGTTAAGGAATGCAGTGTGATTCCCAAGGAGTCTGCTAAGCTAAGAAACTTGTTCCTAAGGGAGATCTTTTTTGATAGCGCTGCAGCCTTTGGGAATTGTATGGCTTGACCGGATGTTGTGTGTGAGGGCGCTTCTAAATTGCTTAGGTAGTGATATGGCCTTTGGAAGATGAAAGACTGGTGTTCTGAAATCTCCAACAACTGCAAACATGCCACCTCGAGGTACTATGCCCATGTTTGAAATGTGAAATAACTCCCTCTGCGTAAAGGATTTTAATATGTAGTAAGGTATGTCAGCAACTGGATTGAGATAAATGTGTAGACACTGCCCTTCACAGGGAGGCTACATTAAATAATGATTAGGAGCATTCTTTTGGAGTCAGACAGACTTGTGCTTGGATGTAGCCCTGCTATCCTTAGACAAGTCATGTAACTTCTCTGTGCTTCACTTTTCTTAGTTGTCACGTGGAAATCTTGATACCTACCTCATAAAGTTTTGAGGAGTGACTGTAATACAATTCACTATTGTTTGGAAAGCATCTAGTGCTCTACCTCGCAGATGCGTTCAATGAAGCGTAGCTATTGTTATTTTATGAAAGGTTAATGAAGCTGGAATAGCCTTCAAATCTCAGAGGGAAAAACTCTCTACTTGTGAAATAGCATTACAGATGAGTAAGGGAGATTTTAGGGACTTTTGAGATGTTTCTCTATTTTCCTTACCTTGCTAATATTATCTTCCTTGTTCAGCATGCCGAGAGTGAGGTTAATATCTCCAAAAGTCTCTAAAATGCACAGAAAAAAAATTAAGTATGTGCCCAAATGTTCTCCTGTTCATTACTATGCAAGAGTCACAGGAAGTTTTTCTTTCTCGATTTCTCTTTCTCTCCCTTTTTCTTTCTCTTCCCTTATCCCCTCTCCCTCTGTCTTGGCTCTCCCCTCTTCTTTTTAACTGCCAGCTCTTTCTTGTCAAGATCTCTGTCTTATTCATATTTCATATACTTGACCTACTTGAAAATAGCTGATGCTTAGTATTTTTTCAAAACCTAAATTATATGTGGAGGGGAAAATAAAAGATGTTAGACTGCTATTTATCTCTCCGGTTATGTAAGCATCGCCTTCCAGGCTCTCTGGCAAAGCTCAGCCCTCAGGTTCCATGAGCTGAATCCCTTACACCTGGCCTCAGCATGGCAAAGCAATGGTGTGGTACCATGCTCGTCCCTCAACATACCCTCCGTCTTCTTTTTTCATACCGTGTCTCCCTCTGCCTTCCTTTCTGGCCCTGCCAGGTCCCTCTTATGGTTCAAAGTCCATGGAAACTTGCTCTTTTCTGATAATGACCTAAAAGTCAAAATCTTTTAGGTCATTATCAGAAGCATTCTCAAGAAATATTTGTATTTGAATAAAGTATTCTGGAAAAGTGGAAAAAAAATATGTGAGTCAAAGACACACAAATATGTGAGACAAAGAGCAATTTTAGGCCACTTGGCAACTTGGAAGGAGAGCTACTTTTGGAGGTGGTGATTTCCCACAAGCCTCCAAATCAAACAATGTAGTTCTTTAGCACTGTTGTTTTGGCAAAGCAGAAAGGCAACCATACTTGAAAATTGGGAGAAAATATTTCCAAAGCTTTCTTCCTGTATTTAAGATTAAACAAGAAACTGTCTTTCTTTGTGTTGCAGCTACTTTTTCCTCAGATAGAAGGTAAGGCACAATCATCTCTTAGGCTCCTAGTCTATTATTGGTTGTTTACAATCAGTACAGCTGACGGCCAACTAGCCACAGCTGATGGCCAACTAGCCACAGCTGCTGGCCATCTGATCACAATTGATGGCCATTTACTACCCAAGCCAGCACCTTTCTATGTGAGGCCGAGAGCCTGGAAACTGTTTTTTGGGGCTTTGTCCCCACAACCTTTAAGGTGTACAGACCTCCCAAATGACGCACACCCTCCCCCCCAAATGCATATGGTGACACACACACAAAACACCTAACTCCTCTGGGTACCATGGTGCTTACCTACAGATTCTTCCGTGCCCTGAGTCATATCTTGGCTATTTCAGGCTCTCTAAGAGACAGCACCTAAGTATCAGAAATAGTAAGGCTAAAAATCAAAGAAGCAAGTTGGCAGGTTTCTCATATAAAGTTCACATAAGGTTCTCTAAATGAAAGTCCGTCCTCCACTTGATCGGCACAATGATCTGGAAGCTTCCAGCGATGGGCTGCTGTTGAGGAGGATGATGCTGTATTCTACCACTATGACATTTTCTTGCTTCTGAGTTCCTGCTGACCAACAAAATGGCTGCATCTCACTGAATATTGTTCCTTTGGTGGAGGCCAGAGTATCTGTCTGAGAAGGTAGAAATTAGAGACTGGAACTCAAACCATTTTTGTAGACCAAAGGCGCTCCTTTCCCTAAACTTGGGTCCATTGATCACAAATTTGGGAATGATTTTCAGTGGTCACTTGACTGGCCTGCTGTTGGTAAAGCCTTTATGGTGATCTTGTTGATTGTTCTACTTGGTGAAAGTCAGTCACAGAAACTGGGCATGCCCAGTGGACTGGAATCCCTGCCAGGGGCAGTTGAATGGAATGTCCAACTGACAGCAGCAAAGCAAAGCCTTCTCTGCCTCCCTCCCTGCCCCTCCCCTCAGTCCAACCCCCATCATTGAGTTGGCCTCAGTCCAGGCTCAGGCTTTTTCTCTGACTCCATTTTCTCTTCTGATTTTCAAATCATTTTTTATCTAGACCTGGTATTGGTTATAATGCTTTTAATTTTGTTAGTATGGACCTAAATCTGGTCTCAATACCTCTCTAACCCTAAATCTATATGACCACAATTTCCAGTGTGTCCAGATGGTATATTAAGGGGCAAGTTGTTAGAGGGAGTGGGAAGGGGGTACTAGCAGGCTATAGGATGGATGTGAAAGGGACTGAGGGGAGGGGCTCAGGACAATTCTCAGATGCTGTTGCTTCTCTGGCTATCTTCCCTTCAATAATTTATTTTAGATTGAAAGGCCAAATGTTTTCAACTAAATCTTTGAATTCATCATTCTTTCCATGGACATTTTGCACTGTATTTATTGTAGAGTTTCTCAGTAACTGGTGTTATGAACATTTTCTCAGTACGCTGGTGTTAAGAACATTTTCAGCTTCCTAAGTCAGCATCACTATTTTCTCGTGTGTCCACAGTGCCTTATAACAGAATCACCCAGTGCCCTTATTTAAAATGTCCTTTCCCAGGCCCACCTCAGACCTGGTAAATTAGAATGAGGAACAGAAATATGTATTTTTAACAAGTATCGCTGGTGGTTCTTTGGTTTACTAAAGTCTGAGAAGCCAAGATTCTTCCCCAATCACCCATCAGTGTACAATTGAAAATTTACCAGTTACTTGAAGGGTCTTTATTGTGGATGGGCAAGAATTGCAGTGGCTCATCTCCAGCACCATGACTCACTCACCCTAGGCCAAGAATCAGTGGGTTGGAGAGATACTGAGGTGATGAGAAGCAACCTAAAACTCTTGGATTAAATTTAAAATGTTGGAAAGTTTGTGCTCTTAGAAACTTAAAGAACAATGTGCAATAGAATCAATAAAAAGAAAGCTAGCCATTAAGTAATTGTTATAATCAATTTACTACTCTTTTTGTAAGTGGTGGCAAATCATTTTTCTGAATTTCTGTGCATGAAGATTTCCTTGATCTCATAGAGATTAGGGAAGTTAGGAGATGATCAAATTTTTACTTATTTGTCAAGAGTTAGACAGTTATTATTTTCAGTGCACGTATGTAGTGTTCAGCTATGTTCTTATGACAAAATATATATTCAAATTTTTTCCAGAGAAGGATTTATGTATGAAATAAAAGGGAAGGGAAAAAACAACATAAGACTTGGAGTTCAGAAACTTGAACTGTATCTAAATTCTGCGTCAAACTAGTTGTAGTATTATTCTGGAAAAGTCAACCTCTCTGGACTGAGTTTGTATTCTCAATTGCAAAATGAGAGGATCAGATTAGTTGACCTAAGGATTATTATTTCTTGCATGAAGCAACTTTGTTTTCACTTTCTTGATAATACCCAAATCATTTATAATGTTGTTTTTAATTCCTAAATGATAAACTTATAAATGAATTTTTATGTATTGGGACCTTTTGTAGATAGGGTATTTTTTACACTCTTACCCATATATACACCCTGGATGGAGACCTCCTTCTTCCTTGCACTGATAGCAGCAGACAGTACTGTCGGGAGAGGAGGTCAGAGAAGTTTCTAGGGACAAAATGCAAGACACCTGTCACTGTGGATGGCAAGATAAGACCCATGATTAACCTCAAAGCCGAATATAATGCCTGAGCCTCATTAATGTTTCTTGATGAATAAGCCTCAAGGGATATTAACCATGAATTGCTAATCTGAAACACATGTAAACAGCAGTTACTGTTCTATATACTATTAAGCAGGCTGCATTTGAAAATTGAGATTATGTTTTTAAAGTCATCCCTTCAGGAATTCAGAAGGTTCTTAAGAATTTAACCCAGGGCTGAGAATTTGCAGATGGATTTATATAATGATTTCACCCTCAAGTGACAGATAATTCAAGCCCCTGCAGATAAGTAAGTAATTTCCTAGTAAATTGTGTTTCAAATGCCTCTCATATCAGCCATTTCTAGCTTTGTTACTAACAGGTGCCAGGAGAAGAATACAGCCTGACTTTATAATTTGAAGAGATGAAACTGTTTACCTCTGAAGACTTTGCCTAGACGCCTGGAATCAGAATTGGCTTTCTGCTTTCTGGAGCTCATTTGACCTTGGCCAGAGCTTTTAGAAGGACTAAGTTTTAACCGTCAGATCCTGTTAATGTGAAATGAAACATCACATTTTTGACTGAGGAATTCAGCTTTTATGGTTGCTAGATAATTTAAAGTCGGATCCTTTCATAATTTCAGCTTTTCATAATGAATTACTTGGGTGGTCCTGTAAATTCCTAAGTAAATAAATCTTAAAAGAAACAGTCATCAGTATTATATTTTTAAGGATTAAAAGACAATTTTATTACCTCTAGGTTACCATCTTATATTTAGAAATAAAATAATAAAAAAAAACCTCTTGCTTTTTCTTTTCTTTCTGTTTTTCATTTTTTAAAGAAACAAACATATCTCTGTTATCTTTTGATTACTTTAATAATTTTAAGAACTCACTTCCAATTTATGATTTGGGTAGTTTCAGTGGTCTCTAGCTGTACCATGAAAATGTGGATATTTTTACGTTATACATAGAAACTATTAAAATCCTACAACTGTTCAATGAGTTTTATAAAAACAACTTATTAAATGAAACTCTTCAAAAACATCTGAGTCAAGAAGCCATGGTAAAATATTAAATACAATTTTAAATAATACAATTTCTGGTTACCAGTAGCATTCATATATGAGTAGGGATTTTTGTTGGAAAGGTGGCATATCACAAAACCATGCTCTGGGCTAACGTAAATTTCCTGGCTGGTCTTCGTGTTAGTACATGTCATTCTTCATCTGCTTCTATAGTGAACCAAGATGAGAAGTTCAAGGAGATAAACCTGGAGCCCATGTCACCATCTTGTGCTTTTTAAAGCAGAAAAGTAAATCTATCCATTAATAAATATTAGAGATGTTAGCAATAAAGTTACTTACCCGAAGCCTCAGTTCCATCTTATATAAAAGGGTTAGCTGTGTAGATTAAATGAGTAATGCAAGGAAAAGATGTTGCGCTGAGTTAGCAGTAAGTTATTGTTATCTGCTATTTGTTTTTGTTGTTCTTGTCATATTTATAACTTAACCAAAAAACAGACTAACCAGACCACATCGTTCCAGCGGCATTGATACAGGAGAGTTAGCATGTCCCTAGGTAGACAGGAAGGTCCCGGGTGGAATAAACAAAAGACAGCCATATCCTAATACTTCAGGTTTTGAAATCACTCCTTTGCTCCAGGACATAATGTAACAAGGCCTTGAGGTTAATCATAAAATTCATTTTGGCCTGACAAATGGAGCTGATCTGATAGATAAAGAGTGGGTTACTTTGCTAATTCCTCCAGGATGGGCAAGCAGAACAAACCTGGTAGAGGAATTTCATTAGAAGGCTCCAGTTCCCTTCTTCAAACAAGTTCCCTTCTCCAAATTGCTCCCCTTCCCCAAAACGGCAAGGGAAGGTATAAAAGTAAGAGCTTTTGCCTCAGTGTGGGGACAGAGCCCCAGAGAGTGGTTTCCAGGCTCTCGGCCTCATGTGGAGAGGTGCTGGCTTGGATGGTGGATGGCCGTCAGCTGTGGTTGGTTGGCCATCAGCTGTAGCCATTATGCCATTGGTCACTGATATAACTGCCGCGGTTATGGAGGGGAGCCGAGGAGAGTGAAGGAGGAAACTGAAGGAGAGTAAGGAGAGTCGAGGACAGTTGGTCGGTTGGCAGCAAAGCGGACAGCAGATCACACGTCGTGTAAACCCAGCCTCCAGTGAGACCATACTGGTATGACTTCCCTACCTATGGCTCCATGGGTGTTCCTTTTTGGCCTCACCATGTCCTGCGTTCTTATGTGGGGAGCGGGAACAGAGACCCCGCAGGCCGCCCCGCCGGACACCCCGCACGACACAGGCTAATTAAATATTGCAGAGAAGGAGGTATGCTTTCCCTAATGATCTGTGAGCTTATTGGGAGAGGGATCTTGTCATTCATTTTGGTATTTTCAATCTTCCTCATATAATCTGCCTTCCTCACCCCTACACCCTCCAATATCTTACTTAATGTGTGACATACAGCAATACTCACAGTACATATGTGCTTGTTAGAATTACATTGACTTGACGAGAAACAGATTGGTCTTTAGTCTTAAATCAGATGGATTAGCAGAGGATATGTGAACTCATGTATTTTTTGTGTGTTTTTTTTTTTTTTTTATGTAATAACCCAGGCAGACAGACAGAGGGCTAAAACAGAATAGGGATATGTCATGTCAGTGCTGTATGAGGGCAACATAATTCCTTACTTGTTTTATCGCTTTATAATACTAAATTGTCGGGGGGAAAGACACTGTGATTTATTATTATTATTATTATTATTATTATTATTATTATTATTATGTGGGACAAAGCCCGAAAAAGCAGTTTCCAGGTTCTCGGCCTCACATAGAAAGGTGCTGGCTCGGGTAGTAAATGTCCATCAACTGTGATCAGATGGTCAGCAGCTGTGGCTAGTTGGCCGTCAGCTGTAACCCGTAAGCCATTGGCCACTAATATAACGGCTGTGGCTACGCTAGCAGAAAAGGAATAGAATGGGGGCTAGCAAGAAGATGGTGGCTGGCAAGCGTGGACTGCTGTTAGGCAGATTATGTAGATCCTGCTTCCTGTGTCTCCAGCCCAGCCGCCAGCGAGAATATATTGGTTTGACTTCCCTATCTATGGCTCCGTGGGTGTTCCTTTTTGGCCTTACCGTGTCCTGCGTTCTTGGGCGGGGAGTGGGAGCTGAGACCCTGCACGACAAATGGCGCAGCGAGCAGGGTCCCCTGCGTGACACTCAGTCATGGGGCACCCCCCATTTGGGACGCCCTCCCGCGGGAGCTGCAACCTCTTCTCCTGTCTCTAATAAACTATCCTCTTTTTAAAACTTTTTACCTCTCCCTGGTCCATGTTTCCATTCTTTGGCTTCACAAGACACGATCCTGGCCCACACTCAGAAACTGCCCGCAGATCCAACATCACTTACATCAGCAATACGTGTATTGCGGTCTTAAGAGTATGGTTTCTCATTTTAAGAGAAAGTATTCTTCCAGGACTCTATGAAATAACCATACTTATAACATAATCAGTCTAATTGTTAATTACTCAATTGTTAATTATTCACGTTAACTACTTCTTAAGCATTTCTCTTTTTATTTTATTTTATAAAATAGTATTCCTTAAATCCTTACTGCTTCTTGATGGTATATTAATTTTACAAAAGCAAACATACCAATCATTTTCCTTGCTTTTTACAACCTAAAGTATGTAATTTTTAAATCTGTTTCTATTTATTGATTCTTTTTCTTCCTCTTATTGGTTGTACATATATATTTTTTCACTGGATGGCAGACATTGAGATTTTTTTTCTTGTTAGGTGTTGAATCTTTTTGAGCTTTGTTCTGATATGGCTAATTTATTTGGAAATAATTTGATTCTTTCCAAGCTTGATTTTAAGTTTTGTAACATGTAAGGACCAGACAGCCTTAAATATATAGCTAATTTGGCCCCAATGTGAGGTGATGTCCTTCTGAGTACTTACTTGATGTTCCCTGAATTATGCAGTTTTTCATTCTGGCTAGTTGAAAATGTGGATTACTCCCAGGCCTGTGTGAGCTTTGGGGATTATTCTCTTTTTTCATGGTTTATTTACTAGTCACAATTTTCCTCATATACATGTCCTATTCACTCAACTGAAGAATGGAGGGAAATATTCTGCAAATCTCTAGAGCTTTCACCTTTTTGAAGCTCCCCTCTCTCCAGTATTCTGCTTGCTGGACCCCCAACTCTGTATCTTAAAGTCAAGGAGACCTCCATGCTCCACTTGACTTCCTCTACCCTGTTCAGGGGCTTAGAAACTTTCTTCAGGAAGCAAGGTTGGGTAATCATTGGGGCTAACCTTATATTTTCCTCCACTCTTAGAAATCAGTGTTCTGCATTAACTGGTGTTTCATATCTGAAAACTGTCATTTCTTATATCATGACATTTTTTTTTAGTTATTTTAGGTGGAAGGGTAAATTTAATTCCTGTTACTTCATTTTTGCGAGAAGCAGAAGTCTGCCAACATTCTTATATATATATTTCTGTTGTTTCTATCTTGTGAATTGCTGCCTCCTATTTTGCTCTTAGGAATACTAGTGTGTAAGATAGAAATATATTTCCTTACAAATAAACAGCACTCCCCACCCCCCTGCTGCAAGAAAACACTCTTCATAGTGGCATAAACATAGTGTTTTATTGTTCAAATATGAAAATCCATCTGGAACAGGTAGCCAGAGCTAAAGTAGCCATTCAACAATGCTGTTATGGATCTAGGCTCTTTCTCATTTTTTGCTTTACTATCTTTAGTGTGTGTTTGACCTCTTAGTTGCCAGAAAATTGCTATACCTTTATGTAGAACTCATGTTTGCATTCAAGGAAGGAAGAAGGTAGAAGAGTACAAAACTTTCTCCATATGAGATATTAGCATTTTTAATTTGGGAAAGGAGACATCCAAAGTGAATTTCATTCACATTTTATTGGTAAGAATTGGCTGCTCTTCACTGGAATGGGGTCCGGGAAATCATGTATTTTGGCTTCCATGCCTCTTAATAGAGGGAGGTAAGAAAGAAAACAGTTATGGGGATTTTTTGGATAGATAGTCCAGAGTGTCTGCCAGAACAATAATCCTATTATGTTCCAAACATTTAAGGTATGCAAAATTGCCATAAGCCTAAATCTGTGAGAGCCAGATATAGCCACTTAGTTCCTATGTTTGATATCATTTTCCTTCTGTGTTTGTTTATCAGTTGGCCTTATGTAAATCATAAATAGTGAATGAGAGTAAAGGCTAGATGATAAAATTAGTTTAGGGTATAAAAGATAAATTCAAATGGAGACTATACCTCATCTCATTATCCTAATTTGTTAGGTTTACTCCATTTTGACTTGTTTGTTCTTTTATTTAACTCAGAAGCTCTCAAAATTAATTTTTCAACTCTCACTTAAGCTTCTGTGCTTCTCCATCACACACGTAGACAGAGAGGCATACATAAGCGCACACGTAAATTTTGGTGCTGTTGAGATGACAACATTTATGATAATACATGTTCTTTGTTTTAAAGCCTTCAGTGTAATGGTATACAAGGAGAATCCCAATTAGATTAGATGATTTAACAGCTGTTTTGGCATAAGAAGCAAGATCTCAAGGGATAGACTACACATAATTAATAATCTTTAATGTGTCCTTTATAGACTGGGCGTGATTAGCTTCAAGGTTTCTGTTTCTCTGTTTGAGGATTGTGAGTGTAAGGTGAGAGTTGAATTGCTTGAGGAAACACAGGAGTTTGAGAGAAAATGTAGTGAAATAGGAAATTTTCATGGCTGGTTGTTGAAGAAAGACTTTGGGAGAGAAGAAAAATGTCTAAGTGAGATTTGATTTGATTTTTAAAAATATAGCAAATATCAAACATTTACAAAAGTAGAAATGATTGCATAATGAATGCTCATATACTCATATATTTTTATCACCACTTTCAATAATAATATATTAAGTCATAGCCCATCACGTTTCATCATGTCCCCTTCTGTGCCTTCCATTCATGGATTGTTTTGAAGCAAATTCCAGATTTCATATGATTTAATTCACAATTTTTTAGAATGTTTCTCTACAGGTTAAGGATTCAAAAGAGTCCTTAAAGAAAATGTAAGCATAATACCATTATTTTAAAAACTTAACAATAATTTCTTAATATCATTAAATATTTAGTTCAATTTCCTCATAGTAGCATTACATTTTTTAAAGTTCATTTGTTTGAGTATGACCCAATTATAATCCCTTCATTGCAATTAGTTGATATGCCTCTTAAGCCTCTTTCAATCTATAGATTTTAATTGTGATTTAAAAAACTTGATATCTATATAAAGAATGATATAAATTCTTCCAATTTCTTAACTAAACAATCAATAAAATCTACATAGTTTATTTGTATTATTTGGAACATACTTGTTTTTTTTTTGTTTTAATTTATTAGTTTCAGGTGTACAAGACAAGGTAATACTTAGATGTTCATCATTTATATCCCTCACACTGTGAACCCCCCTCCTCCCATCCACTATCCCTCTGACCTCACACCTAGCCATGACATTATATATATAAAATTATAGTTGGCATTCATTAATGTTTAGCTTCTGGTGTACAATGCCATGATCAGGCATCCACAGTATCTCTGAGGTGGTCTCCCAAATAGGACACATGTCCATCGGATACCCAACAAAATCTTTACAACATTATTGAATACCTTCCCCAAATTAATTTTCAAAAACCCTGAGGCCATCTTATGGTTACCAGCTGCTTCCTAATCCCTTCACCTTTCCCCTTATCCCCACCCCCCACCCCCGCCCATCTAACAACTCTCGGTTTTTTCCTTTTTGTCCCCAAAACTGTTTCTGATTAGTTCATTCACTTATTCTTTTCTTTAGATTCCGCATATAAGTGAGATCATATGGTACTTGTCTTTCTCTTTCTGACTTATTTCACTTAACATAATGTTCTCTAGATCCATCCATGTTGTTGCAAATGATAAGATTTCTTTCTTCTTTATGGCTGTGTAATATTCCATTGTATAAATGTACCACAGCTTCTTAATCCAGTCATCTACCGATGGGCATTTCGGTTGTTTCCATATTTTGGCTATTGTGTAAAGTGCTGCAATAAACATAGGAGTGCATACAGATTTTTGAATTGGAGTTTTGGATTTCTCCGGGTAGATGCCTAGGAGTGGAATTACTGGATCATAGGGTAGTGGAACATACTTGGTTTTGGTGGAATAAAACAAATGCTGAATATGGTCTTCCAGTGGCCTGATCACCAAATTCTTATGTAGGTGTGTGGACGGGTGGTTGCCAAACACCAATAAGCAATTCTTGGACACCAACAGCGTCTGAGAAATTAACTCACTTCTAACACCATCTACCCAGAGATAGAATCAGATTCCACAGGTGAAGGACTTAGTACCACAAGATTGCCCCTTCTCTCCTACTTCAGATGCCAGTCAAAAGTCTAGATAATCACCTACTGGCTATAAAGATCAGCTATAGATCAGAGGTTCCTATGAAACCTTCCTCGTGTCTGATTAATTTACTAAAGCAGCTTACAGAACTCAGAAAAATATTCTATTTACTAGACTACCAGTTTATCATGAAAGAATATAATTCAGCAATAGCCAAATGGGACAGACGCCAGGGCAAGGTGTGGGGAAAGGGCATGGAGCATCCATAACTTCTCCAGACACTCCACTTTTTCCCAATCTCCACGTGTTCACCAACGTGGAAGCTCTCCGAACCCTGTTATTTATTTTTTTATGGAAGCTTCATTATATAGTCATGACTGATTAAATCATTGACCACTGGTGATTGAACTCAGTATCCAGCCCCTTTCCCCTTCTGGAAAGTAAAAGTCAGGGGCAGGACGGAAAATTCCAGCCCTCTCATCACATGCTCAGGTCCCCTGGCAACCAGCCCCTATGCTTAGGTGTTTTCAAAAAGTCACCTCATTAACATAACAAAAGACATACTTATAACTCCCAACACTAGAAAATTCCAGGGATTTTGGAAGCTGTGAGCCAGGAACCATGGATGAAGACCACATTTATATGATGAATATATTTTGATCATCTGATATATATATATATGTATATATATATATATATACATATATATATATATATCACAATATTGCATATGGTTTTAAGGTTAACATGAAATCTACTGCCTATTGTGATTTAATATGTGGGCTGCATCAGAATAATTATTTTCCTTATTTATAAAACATTGGTGTCGTAGAAAAAAGCAATTTTAAGAAAAAGAAGAGAAAATAAGCTTAAAGACAGCAGTGCTTATAATTTCAGCTATACACTTGCCTTATAAAGACAAAAATATACAATATAAGTAAGAATACTTTAAAAAGCATGTGTGTCTGTGTATGTGTGCCTTATTTGCATTATAAATTGACAAAGTATCTCATTCAAAAGTTATAGTATTTAGACAGATTTGTATTCTTAAATCTGTTGGCACTTAAATATTTCCCTTGCCTGTCTAGAAGTGTCACTTTTTTTTTAAAATTAAAATTTATTGGGGTGACAATGGTTAGTAAAATTAACAGGTTTCAAGTGTAAAATTCTGTAATATATCATCTATATATCACATCGTGTGTTCATCACCCAGAGTTAATTCTCCTTCCATCCAGAAGTGTCACTTTTAAGATTTATTAAATGAGTGCCATATGCATATTTAAATTTAGACAGCTTTATTTACGTAATTGAATTAGCAATTCTCACAAGGGCCATTTTGCCTCAATTTGTGTTGAATGTGTTGTTAAATATAGTTTTCTTCACTGCCGGAGGATCAACAAGCTTGTCAGAATATTTTTCTAATGCCTGGAAAGTACCTCTCTTTCCTTTGGTATGAGTGGAGTGGTATGGATGGGTGAGAGAACCTTAAAATTGGGAGGCATATTAGATGGTCCTACAGTCATCTATATCCTACAGTAGGACTCCTCCCTTCCTCCTTACTCCCCCTCCCGTTCTCAGCAGGTGGCCCCTTGGCCTCTACTGGAAAACTTCCAGAGACAAGGGCTTTACTACTTTTACACAGTGAGACTATTCCATTTTGACTCGACTCAAATTATTAGAAAGCCCAGTTTATGAGCCAATTTCTTTGATTTTTGAAAGCCTATGATTGGTTGAAGATCTGTCCTTTGTAGTAGGAAAACTATTCTCATTATCTATGATAGTACTTTAAATATTTGGAAAGAATTTCAGAGCCATTCTACACCTCACAGATTTTTCTGTTTTCTAGGAAAAAGTCTCTACATGATCTTTTAATAGTTCTCCCAGTAATGTGGTTTCCACGTCTCTTAGCAACTTTCTCATTTTCCTCTTAGTGTTTAAAAGCCCCTCTATGTTGTCAATAACTGATTACAATGTTCCATGCTAATGTTGACATTGAACTTCTCTTACATCAGCCTAAGATTTATGTTTTTGTCTTGTTGTTCTTAACAGCTCCATCATAATGGGTTTCTATGCTCTACTTAATTCAGATTTTTTTGCTTGAACTGCCAGCATATCAGATCTTCGTCAACTTACATTTTAGCAAAGGAGTTTTTAAAGCCAATTAAAAATAAATATTTCCCTGACGGGGAGCCAAAAAAAAATATATATATAATTATTATATATATTATATATTATATATATTATATATATTATATAAATATTATTCTGCTAAATTTAGCCTTATTTGTTTAGGTTGATCATTATAGTTTATTTTAATTGTTTTGTCTCCTAACTTATTGAATATGCTTCCTAGTTTTTAGAAAAAACTCAAATTAAATATATCTATCTCAAATGAGCAGGGAATATTCCTTGTTTATTAATTTCTCCGTTCCTAGTTCCTAGAATAGTAGTAGGCATATACTAGGTGCTCAATAAATATTTGCTGAATAAACAAAATTTAAAAATAAACATTTTAAAATAGTTTAGAGGCTGTGAATTAGGTGGTCTCAGTCATAGGAATATTTAGGAATTGGTAACACTGGCCAGCAGGTAGGAAGAGATTAGCAGGGGACCAGAGACATGTTTTTTGAGAAGAAAGATAAATGTTTTTAGAGGAACTAAGAGATATACTTACTCAGGAAGGTTAGCAGAGTTCTAGATCCTGGGATTTCAGGTGGCAGACTTCTAGATCCTGGGATTTCAGGTGGCAGACAAATATAAAACAAGTCATAACTATGGATGACATGGGGAGGAAGACCCTTGTCTGTGGATAGGAGAGGTAAGTGTGTGAGGACCAGGGACTGTTCCAGAGGAGCTCAGCAGAAAGTACAGGCGGTTGTAGGAGGTGGCCTCCTACAGCCCCAACCCAGTGGGGAAAACTCAGCTACTAGAAGGAACGGGGCAGAATAACAATGGTCAAACATTTCAGATCATATAAGTTTTCAGATGAACCAGTGTAATCTAAGTGGGAAAGGGAGTGGGACTAGCACTGCAATTTGAGGACTACTTCTCAGGTGTTCAAGATTTGCTCCTTGGTTTTTCAGAACTGGGTCTAATTGACGTTGAGCAAAACCTTGAAGGATAGGCGTGTCAGTGTGATGGACTGAATTGAATATTTGTGTCCTTCCAAAATTCATATGTTGAAATCCTAACCCCAATGTGATGGTATTAAGTGGTAGGGCCTTTGGGAGGTGATTAGGTCATAAGGGTGGGGCCCTCATGAATGGAATTAGTACCCTTATAAAAGAGACTCCAGAGAGCTCTCTAGCCCTCTTTCCGCCATGTGAGGCTGTCACAAGAAGTCAGTGTATATAATGCTCTGTCAAGATTTACTTGGGAAAGGGGACTGTTTCTAGTCTGCTTATAGGGAAAGTTTGGAGAATCAGTTTCTAGAGATGGGGCAGACAGAGGCAAAGAAAATCAAGCAGGAATTGAAATCTGTAGCTGGTCCCTAGATTATTCTGTCCCTGTTGACAATGATGAACCAGATATTAATTGATTGATTTCCAATAAGTCTACAATTTTTTCTTTCTGTATTTTTCATGTAGCTCTCTCTCTTGACTACACAGTCCTAAGAGTTTTTGTTAAGTGCTTGGTTGAAATCAAAACATGCTTCTTATTGCCCTCCTAATATTTTTATTGAGATTGTACATTTATTTATTATTATATTCATTAAAGTGTCTTTATATGAGCCAAGTCTTTTTCTTCTCCCTTTTACAACAATTCTTCCTTCTGAACCCCTAATAAAATCTTCATACAATAAAATTTCACAGATAGTACAAGGTGAGGAAAGTCTCTTTTATTGAGTACATACTTTATTGTACTGTATATTGTACTGTATTTATTGTACTATATATTAGTGATTTTCATTATTTTAATATCTAATCCTCCAACAAAACTATAAGGTGAATGATACTATTATTATTTCAAAAATGAGCAAAATCTGCTCACAGAGGATGTGACAAAAGGGACTTAGAAAGATAATTAATTTTCACAACCAAACTTGGTCCTGATTGACTAGATTCGAGTCAAGTACTTAAGTAGATAAAGTTCTCTAGAGTACTTACTTTTGCATTTCCCTTATTGAGGTCAATCCTAGTTTTCATCCTCTTGGTATCAATCACATTATGTAGTTCAGCCAAAGTTAAGTTTTTTTCCATTTCAGTCCCAATTTACTCATGTTGCATCCCATTCTCTAAGATATCTCATCCATTTGGTAAGACCAAAATAAAGTAATCTGATACACTTCTCTGTGTCTGCCCTTAGATTCATTTGTTACCAATATTTGGTAGATCTGTGTATTTTCCGAGGGACTTCTGGAGACCTGTGACCCAATCTAAAAGAACAATATCAAGTGTGCAAATTTCATGCCTTGTAAAATGGATTATAGGGATGAAAGGATTATTGACATTTAAGGGAGGAGTGAAGTCATGAAGACAGCAAGATTTTCAGTCTTTAAAACATCCCACATCCAGTGTGTTCAGGGGACACTGGTTCTCATGCCTTTGGCTTATATAGTAAATGTTGTCATCTTCAAAAATGCTTTCATATATTTCATCTCATCAAAGCCCCACAAAGTAAAGGTGGGCAGATATTCTTAACTATATTTTACTGTTGAAGAGAACAAGATTTCCGTAGGCAGCGTGCTTACATCTCTTGACTTCAGGAATAATCCCCTTTCCTATTTTCCTTATTGAAGTAGCAGATGCTCAATGTGTTTTAGAAAACGGAATTATTGAGTGTTTGGAAATTTTGTTAGTTTGCTGCACAGGATTAGGGCATTTCTGGGGGCTTAAATGCAGAGATGCGAGTTGAGTGAATGTCATCCTGGGGCCTCTGGGAGTCATGGAAGAGGCAGTGGTGCAGAAAGGGGGCAACTAGCCCAGGAGGCAGGGGCTGTTGAATGGAATTTTGTAAGAGCAATAGTCATAAGACAGTAATAATAAAATAATAAATAATAAACTACCAGCGCGCACAATGAAAACCCCTAAAAATAAAAACCACAGTTCTCTGAAATATCCTGGATCATATATAATTGCAAGATGTGACTTTATTTTGGACCTCACTCTCCTGTTCCTTTTAACTGAGATCTAGCATCTTGGCACAGCAATGGTCATCTCCCAGCATCCTCCTCAATTTCTGCTAAGCACTAACTGTTGGGATGCTTTTAATAAGTTTGATTATCATTTTGGTAGCTCAGCAAGACTTCCGTGAGAGAAGCAGAGAATATGGCTTGAGACAAATATATTCCTGAGCTATGATCTATTATTTATACAGACTATTCAGCTTTTTTTGATAGAAAACTAGACTAGAGTAAAAATTAATTGCTATATTAATAACTCCTAGAAGATATAACTGCGGTGCCTGGTAGCTAATAAGCTACATTTCTAGGAGGCATATTCTTCAGGAATCCCTTAGGCTTCCCCTCAAAACAAAAGATATAAAAAGAGAGCTAGTTGGAGCATGAATGTTAAAAAGAGAAGCTTTTCTGTTTTCTCAGGGCTTATTTGTCCTCATATCCCTATTGCCTGCATACGGCCCTGTACTCTGTATCAACTTTAATTACACTTAAATCCATTTGTGATCATACTTCTGTTTGTGTGATTATGTGATCAATGTCTATCCTATCCATTTGTATCCCCTCATGCCTAGCAAAGTGCCTTGCCATGGTTGTCCTTCAATAGATAACCACTAACCACTTCATGAATAAATACAGTTCATCTACCTAAGAATCCTTTGTGACATTCACCCCTTTCATTTCAAAATGAAGTTTACCCAATATCAATCCTGTGATAAGCAAGGAAAAGGCTAGATCAAATCCTTTGGACATTTCAGGCAGTCTAAGATCATGGTTCCTGTTTTAAATTTATTTCTTTAACTAGCTTTCCTCAATGTTCACCTAGTGGAAATAAGGGGAAAAGGCTGTTTTTATTAAAGAAACATGTATAGAGGCAGATTTACTTATAAATTCACATGTACTGACCAAAGCAGAACCAATGTTTAAAAAATTGTCAAAAATTGACTTCTTTGCTGGCATATTACAGAGACTCCTAATTTTCTCTTCAATACATTTTCTCTTCTTCTGTAGTCATTGACGCTTTAGCTGGGTAGCAATATGCCTGTAAAGACTACATTTCCCAGCTTTCCTTATCACCAAAGAATTATGAGGTAATGCTCTGGCCAATAGAATGTGAGCAGACGTGCTGTGTACAACTTCTGGGTTATACTTTTAGAAAGAAAGGAGGCTGACCTCTTTTCTTTCTCCTCCCTTTGGGCTGGAACATAGGTTATTGTGAGGAGTCTTTTAAGTTTGAGGATAAGGGTGTCACCTAAGGATGGCAGAAAAATATTGTAGAAGAGCCTGTTCCAGGCATTGTTGAGTCCATGTACCAACTAGTACAGCCAAACAAAACCTACATGGAGTGAAATAAACTCTGTGCATAACATCTTTAACTATCCAGGTTTAGGATTGCATCTGACTTTGAATTGTCAACTTGTTGCTAAATGAAACTGCTCCTTTGTGGCTCAGAATAATCAATAGAGTTAAGTCAGTGCTGGGAGGAATGTTTTCAAATTTCCCTTCAGGGTGCTATCTACTTTTGTTGGGTTTATGTGTGGGAAATGGTGTATGGAAACAGGAGTTAGTTTATTTTTAATGATGACTCATAATCCTAAGAGAGTTGATGTAAAATGGCAGATTATTACCAAGTAAAATATTAGGGTTTTTTTTTTTTTTTTTTTTTTTTTTTTTTTTTTTTTTTTTTTTTTTTTTTTTTTTTTTTTTGTGTGTGTGTGTGTTTACTCTGTGATGGTTGATATTAGATGTTGCAATGATGGGGGACAGGGAATTTAAAAGGAAATAGACTCATGAATTCCCCTCAAAAAACTCCCAGTGATGGAGTGGAAACCTTATAGGACTACGAGCCAAGCTTCATTACCTGAGTTTTTTCTGCTTTAAGTTTTTTCTTTAAATTTATGACCAAGTGTTTTAGTCAGATTTCAGATACAATAACACCACGTAAAATACAACCCTGGAAATCTCAGTGGCATGCAACAATAAACATCTACTTTTCTTTCTTTCTTTCTTTGTTTCTTTGTTTCTTTGTTTCTTTGTTTCTTTCTTTGTTTCTTTGTTTCTTTCTTTGTTTCTTTGTTTCTTTGTTTCTTTCTTTCTTTGTTTCTTTCTTTCTTTCTTTCTTTTCTCCTCCTCCTCCTCCTCCTCCTTCTCCTCCTCCTCCTCCTTCTCCTCCTCCTCCTCCTCCTCCTCCTTCTCCTCCTTCTCCTCCTCCTCCTCCTCCTCCTCCTTCTCCTCCTCCTCCTTCTCCTCCTTCTCCTCCTCCTCCTCCTCCTCCTCCTCCTCCTCCTCCTCCTCCTTCTCCTCCTCCTCCTCCTTCTCCTCCTCCTCCTCCTTCATTGTGCATAGAAGGAATATTCGATCTTTTGTTAGGTTTTGTAACCCATAGAATTAAAAAGAAAAACAAAACCCAATTCCTATACCATACTGGATCAGGGTATGGAGGGTTGATTAGTCAACTATTGCCAGAAAACTATTGTATAATAAATCACCCCAAACTATGTGGTTTAAAACAACAGAATTTGTTTTCGCAGATCAGTAGTAGATTGCGAAAAAGTGGCTAAATTAGGCTGGGAGTGACTGGATGGTTTTGCTGGTCTTGGCTTCATTCACTCATGTGTCTGCAACTTGCTGTGTCCAGATGACCCAGGCTGGGTGAATTTGTTTCATGTATTTTCATCCTCCTTCTGGACCAACGAGTCTTTCTCATAGTGCTGGCAGAGGTACATGAGGGCAAGCCCAGTCATGCAAATTCTTTCAACCCCAAGTTTGCATTATGTCTATTTTTTTAAGTTAAATTTATTGGAGTGACATTAGTAAGTAAAATTGTATAGGTTTCAAGTGTACATTTTTATAATACATCACCATATATTTGATCCCCCTTTCCCTCTTCTACCATCCCCTCCTTACCCTCTGGTAACCACCAAACTGTTGCATTATATCTATTAATAGCCCATTGGCCAAAGGAAGTCACATGAATCAGACAAGACTTGAGATATGGGGGTTACTCTGTTTACAGTGAGAGGGCCCTATACAGTTAAATAGCAAAAGGCACACATACAGGAAGCAGTGAAGAATTGGGGGCATTAATGCCATCTACCACTAACATCTAGATTGCATTCTCATTCAATATGGGTCCTATAGTACATAAGGCTGGGGAAAAAAAAATCAATGGTTTTGGAATTTAAACAGACTTGGATTCATATCTTGGCTCTGCTTTTTATTTGCTTAATTCTGTCAACTCTAGAATGACATAGTAACAATACCTACTTCTCTACTTCTTATATTGTAGAAAGTACTTTGAAAGAAGAAAGAAGAAAGAAGAAAGGAATTTGGTGGGCATTCATTGAATGCTAGTCCGTTTTACATATCTTTTCATCTTGCTTTATGGGGCTGCGATTTATTTATCAGACTCATTTTATAATCTCTATCTTTAAAGAAAGCCTCACTGGAAATTGTTTGGTGGCATGAATCAAATACCTAGAAGTACTCTTAATCTTACTAGAGAGATACAGATGAACACATTCCACCACCATCATACCTCCCCAGAAAGAGTTCCTTTATTTTTCAAAGCCTGCTCATTGAAACTGGCATGAACATTTTTGTCAGAACACAAGTATAAACCAGGTTAAGATAGATTTGTGATTTCTAATGAAAGTCATGTAACTCTAAAAATAAACATGAATTATGGAACTCCAGCGTGTTCTCTGAGCCTGCAGCAGATTGAAGTCTAACAGAGCCACGCTTCATGCTGGGAGTTTAAGGTGATATGTTGGAACCAAATTGACATTACAGAACTGGTTGTAAACACATTTGCTGTCATGGAGGAATTGTCAAGGGCTGTATCAAATCCCTTTCAAACAAACAAAAATATCAGCTTCCAGAAGGAATATTTTCAGTGCTAAAGAATATAGTTATCTCTCGGTATCCACATGGGATTGATTCTAGGACCCTTTCGGATACCAAAATGTGTGGATATTCCAGTCCCTCGTATAAAATGGTGTAGTATGTGCGTCTAACCTATATTTACATATAGACTACAGCAGGCTATCCCCACACATCACTTCATTTGGGTGGATTCAGTGTAGTGCTCAGTGCATAGCCAACTCAAGTTTTGCTTTCTGAAACTCTCTGGTATTTTTTTTTTTCCTCCAAACATTTTTATCTGCAGTTGATTGAAACCGTGAACGCAAAACCTGTGCATACAGAGGGCTGTAGAGACTGTATAGACTTTGACTATGAAAGAATGCCAGTTTGTGTAGTTGAGGCAAAATGGAAGGATGAACCCAAATGAAAGTTCCACCCAAAGTGAAAAAAATAACTCTGGGCACATGTATCTTTTCTATGAGGATCATGAGGCCTGTTCATCATGTTTTCCTTTTCTCAGCACTGAAATTTTTATTTCCCACAGGCTGAGTAGGAATGATATAATTACTTTTAGTATGACAAAATTATGATAATTATCCATGACGTTTGTCTAAATTCATCAGCAATTGGAGTGTACTTATGAGTATGGAAGAGAAGTCACCTGACTTTAACAATAGTATGGCCATTATCCGGTTCAAGTCAGAACTCGCTCCTAGTAGATTTTTTTTTTTTTTTTGTAATATCGAAGTTAAGCACAAGGATGAGACTAAAACTTCACCATTCATTAGAAAGGGTTAGTATTAATCAATGTATCTATACAATATTATATCAAACTGAGAGCTGTGGGCTAAGGAGAGTGCATGTGAATTCACAAGGCCTTTTTTCTGTCTTAGCTGTATAAATTATTAACTGATTGGTTTTGGACAAGTTGCTAGCAGTAACATCTGTCCTACCACTTCTACAGAATGGTTTTGAGCAAGTGAAACAATATAATGAGAAAGTTCTTTTAAAATGTTTAAGAGCTGTACCTACATCTTTTAGCTGTCATGAAAACGCTCACTCTGAGAGTGTTTTTACATTTTTAGGACCTTTTGGTTTTTGAGGTTCCTTTGTTTTTCAGGTTTCTCTTAAGTTAATCCAGTGCCATATTTAAAAAGTGTCACCAAGATCATACAGCATGTACCAAGGGCTTTTGCAGTGTTCATCTTGTGTCATCTAGTCCTCATTTCACAAATAAGTAATGAAACAGAGATGCTCATAGCAGTGATATTTCTAGAATAAAAACATTTTAAGACCTACAGGACAAATGGTTGGGTGTGGCTTCTAAGAGGTACAGGGTTCAGCTCTGTGTTCAAGACAGAAGCTGCTGCAGGGAATGCAGTTAGCTGACACCTCCACTTACTCTGAGATCAGTCACTGCATCCAGCCCAAGGTCATTCTTTACTTAGGCTGCTCCCAGCAATGGGGAAGCATGGCAGGAGTGAAAGAGCCAAGTCTGTCCTGTTAGTGTGCCTGCAGCTCAGCTAGTGGGCAATCTGTTCTACGTCAATCTTGCCTGACATTCTCAGAGCTGCGGTGCAATCTGAGGGTCTTTCTCTGCAATCCTCTCCCCACTCTCCACCCCTACAGTTATCAGATCTGCTCTGTGATCTGAGATTCTCTCTGTATACCCTTGTTTTCTCTCTCCTTTTATTCTTCCCAGCGAATCACTTGTGATTCTCGTTCCATGTTGGTGCCTGCTTCCTGGAGAGCCCAAACTCACACAATATAGTAGTTTTATATTTAATGTAATTACTGATATACTTTAAACGTACCTTGTTATTAGCCTTCTAGTTGTCTTAACTATTCTTAATTGCTTTTTGCCCCTTTTGACTTCTTTTAAATTATATTTTCAGCTTTAATCATTGCATCCCCCCTTATTAACTTGTTGATTATATATGTTTTTACTATTATTTAGTCACTATGGGTTTAGAGATTACATTCTTCATCCTTAAGTTATTAAAGTATAATACGAATTAATACATTTACCACTTTCTAAACAATGCAAGGACCTTAGAACATTTTAACTTCATTTATCCTCATCTCAAATTATGTGGTGTTGTTTTCATATATTTCCTCTCCATTTTTTTCATATTTTATTTTAATCCTCACAAAGTATATCCTCAGACATGTTGATTATGTTGTCCATATTCACTTACCCATATATTAGCCTTTCCACCTCAGTCATTTTCCTTCTACCAAAGAATAACTTTTGTTATTTCTTTTAGTGCCGATCTGCTAATGATGAATTATCTCAGTTCGTGTTCATCAAAAAATATTTTTATATAACTTCTATTTTCAAAGGCAATTTTGCTATATATAGAATTCTTTATTAGCAGATGTTTTCTTTCTGTTCTTTTAAATTATAATTCTGCTGTCTTTGGCTTCTGTTTAGAAGTCAGCTGTAAGGTTAATTACAATTACTGCTCTTTTGAAGCTTTTTTTTTTTCTTAATGACACTCAATATTTTTTTCTGTCTTTGGTTTTCAACAGTTTGACCCTGATGGACCTACATGTGTTCTAATTGAGCATTATTCTTAGGGTGTAGCTGTTTAAAGGCTCAATCAAAAGCCTGTTATTTATTTATTTATTCATTTTTAAATCAAGGACCCTCTTTTTGTATGGTCCCTGAACTCAACCTGCAATAACCTCACTAACTGTTGTAAAGTTTTGCTCAGCTTCTCAACCCCTCAGCAGCCATTTGCATAGCTGGTGATTACCTCAAAGGGAAGAGCTCACCTATCTGTGGCCTCTCTCCTTTGCCTGAATCTGGGTACCACAGATCCTCATCCTGTTTGTAGCTTTCTGATGTTTCCATACACATTTTGTTAACAAATTATCCAGGTTTCCTATCTGTTCTCAGTTGTAAGATTAGCCTGAAAAATTCCATTGCCATTTCCAGAAGCAGTGTGCAGTACTGTGGAAATATCACTCTTATAATAAAACGCATAGATTTGGCCTTGTTTTGATTTGTTCTGTTGTGCAACAGTTTTCTTTCTGATAACTTTTATCTTCCTTTAATCCAGGAAAATTCTGAGCTATGTCCTCTATTCTTTAATTTTGAAACAATTATGAGGTATATGTTGAAGCTTGTCACCTATTCTCCTTATCTCATATCTTCTAAATTTTTATCTTTCTTTATGTCCTACATTTTGTTTCAGGTAAATTCTTAACTACTAACTTCCAATTCACCAATTCTTTCATCAGTCAGATCCTTATCCTATCTTTACTTGTTTCAGTGATTGTATTTTTCACTTCTGTGATTTCAGTTTTCCTCCAGCTCTACTTCCGCTTGAGTCAAATCTTCCCATCTTTGTTTCATATTGATTTTGCATTAAGGGGGTGATAGCAAGATTCAGGGGAGAAAGTGGAAGTTCACAGAGGCATGCTCAGCCTTTAGCATCCTCATTGTGGAACCAGACCTTATTTTGGTAGCATGGATCTCTCATGCTGGAAGAATATCAAAGATTCATTTCCTAAGCCAGCACGTTAGCTTGACCCAAGTTTGGGATCTCAAATACTGCTGCTCTCTCCAGATAGATTGGCCTTTGAAAACAAACAAACGAAAAAATACTGTTCATGGCAAGGAGTCCCTGCTCATCTCTAATCCACGCCACAAAACTGACTCTGGTTGTCTAAAATATATGTAGTATTATAGTTTCTAATCAGCCACCTAGAATTTGATCTAGATGTTTATTCTGGGTCTATCCTGAAGCTCAGTGGGTCTGTGGTCCTCACCCAACTGAATTTTCTTTCTGATTCATGAATATCTAGTTAATATCACCTTAAGCACAAATACAACTTTTAAAATATATGCAAACATTTTATCATTGTTATGTGTTTGTAACAAAGTTGTTACTTAATGGGTAACTTTATAATACTACCTTGACTAGAATGAAGTACTATTTTTGTCAGTAGTAGTAACAGTAGAAATAGTAGTAGTAATTATTGCAATGTTGGCTCACATTAAGCTTGTCATCACCTAAAAGTCTCAGATATTTTGGCATGAACTGTTGCAAATTCAGTCTTTGATTTTCTACACGCAAAACAATATTTTTGATGTCCATGCACATATTTTTGTAAGCAGATGAAAGGAAATAGCCATGTTCATAGTCACATTAAAGCAATTGTTTATAACAAAATAGCAGAACAAATAGATCAATCAGATCGCCCACTTTTATTTAAGAGTAGAGGGAAATAAATTAATTAAGTCAGAATTGATATCTTGAGAGCCAAAAAAAAAAAAAAAAAAGAGAGAAAAAGATGAAATGTTATAAAAAAAAAGATGCAAAAGTGATAATGAAAATTCTATGATGTTAACTTGATAATGCCAGTCTCTGGGTCACATGCTTTCAAGGTATTTGTTATTTAATGATTTCATTTTATGGGTTACATAATGTATTGAATTTTTGTCCTTTCATGAAATACATTTTCAAAAATTAAGCATATAAAAGACATTCAGGCATTTTGTCAAAAGCACACTACCCTGATATGCTGCTAAATTTGGTTGTATGTTAATGCATTTAGAAATTACAAAACTGGTAAGAAACATTTAAGCTGAATGCCTTCCCGATTGAAACATAAAGAAATTAAACATTTTTCTAAGCATTAAGCAATTTCATGAAACAGATGGAAACAGTTCTGTCTATGCCCTAGTGTTTTCCCAGTGATTTCTTGTTGAATCTCCACATGTTGATAATTCACTGGCAGCTTCTACTTTGCACTCATTCTTTTCTTCCTCTTTCTGTGGACTATTCCTGGGTGATGAGGTTGAGGGTTCCTGGTATCATAGCTCAAGGGAAAAATAAATGCATCAGGTAGCATAATCCAATTAATCTATTTTAATTTTAGTTGTAAAAGGTTGGATTAACCATAATCTCTGAATCACAATTCATTATCATCACTGGTTTAGGTATGCCCTTCTTTCAGCCCACGTGGGAATCGAACCGGCAGCCTTCGGAGTTAGGAGCATGGAGCTCCAACCACCTGCGCCACCAGGCCGGCCCAGGTATGCCCTTCTTTCAATTCTCTATTTGTTTATGGAATAAAAGTTAGACTTCTATTTTACATACAAATATTCATGCAATTAGAAACACTTTGCTATTTCTAATAAATGGCTGAACAAGAGTAGAGTCCCTGGATGGGACTTGCCTATCTTTTGCTTATGTTCAAAGGCAAAATAAGGTGTTACCAAACATATTTGTATCTAATTAGCAGGAGTCGGTGTACTGCACATAAATCTGTTTTAATTGGCAGAGGAGTGATTAAAAATATTTTTAAATTGAATTGGAATGCTGTTAGGTGATATGTATGCTGCAGGTTCATCCAAAAATGCCCTCCTCCCATTCTCTGTGACTACAGAACTCCATCTTCACCCATCTTATGTTTCCTGACTCTGAAGGCATTTGCATTTGACAGCCATGTTTAAAGACTCAAAATTAATATCTGATGATTCCTGGAAACTGGACTCCTAAACACAATTTTTTTCTGTGCACTGTCTGTATAATACAGAAAGACATACTGCTACTGAAAAGGTCCCTAAAAGAAAGTTAATTTAGTATGACAGAGAGTACTGGAATAAGAATCAAGAGACTTGGATGCTGGTCCTTGTTTTACTACTGACTAGTTGGTAATCTCAGGGAAGCTTCTCAAATTCTATGAGACTTCCCTCAGCTTCCCAATTTATCCTACTATTGTTCTACCCACTTTTGCTCGTTAGAAACCTGAGAGTAATCTTTGGTATCTTTCTCTTATTAGTTATATTCAAACCATCAGTAAGTCCTGTTGATTTTACCTCTAAAACATGACTTGAATTTAGCTACCTCTCTCCATATCTTTCGTAACAACCCCAGTCCAAAGTACTATTATCTCTCACTTGGATTAGAGTTATAACTTCTTAAGTGGTCTCTTTGATTCTGCTCTTTCAAATGCAGATTAGATTATTTTTACTTTCTTACTTAAAACCAGGACTTAGAAAAAAATTAAAACTTTTTACTCTGGCCTAAAAGGCCCTGAATGATCAGCCCTTGCCTATATCTTAAATCTCATGTTGTCTTGTATCATTCAGCCATGTTGGCCTTATTTCTTTCTTTTTAAAAATATATTCTTCAATATAGTACTCATTTTAATGTTCTGTCTTTTAACTCTAATATCTAAGTCACGTGAGTTTCTCAGTTAGAGTGTGAAACTGACTGCTTTAATCCATTCATCATCTGAGTTACGTTAGGGCTGGGTTGTGGTCTATCTCCAGGTCACCCCTGTTCTTAGGGTTTGGTTCTCTGGGACTTTTCATTGAAAATCTGGTGTAACTTTGTGTCCTCAGTGTTGAGACATCATGAAAGTATAAACCTCAAGAACATTATTAATTTCTAAATCAGGATACCTTTGACTCCAAGTAGCAGAATCTCCAACTCGCAAACTTGCTTAAACAATAGAGAAAATTTATTATTATATAACAAAAAGACCAGAAGCATAGACACTCCAGAGTTAGGTAGTTCAGTGGCTCAATGATTTCATACTGGGTCTACAAAGGGTTCTTTCCATGTCTCTACTGGATCCTCTTCCATATCTTGGCCTATATAACAAAAGGAAATCCCATCATAGTGGCAAGATGACTGCAGTAGTTCCAAACATCACATTCATACATGGCAACATTCAGAAGAGATCATATCTTCCTGTAAACTCCTGAAGAGTGAGAAACTCCTTCTAAGAAGCCCTCCAGAAAAAGCCCCTCATCTCTCATTCATTGGACTTGTATCACCTGCGCATGTCTAAACCACATGTGCAAGGGAAATGGAATCCCGTTGATTGACTTAAACCAATCAGCGTTTACTTCTTGGGTTTGGTGTTGTGATTGGGACCAGCCTCTTCCAAAATACTGACCATTGGCAGGGGCTAAATAGATTTCTTTGGGGGTGGGGGTGGGGATGGGCAATAAATATTACCTGCTACAATATACTAGTTAGATTTTAAATTATATCTGACTATTAGACATTGGAATGAAGAATCCATTTTTGTATATTTGCATCATCAGTAAATGCCTGGAGTTCTAAATGCAGTTTTGATAAGCAACTGTTGTGAAATATAATAGAAATGATTTGGTAATCAAGAAATATGAAGCAGACTTAATTAACATTGAAATGATTTTTAAAATAATAAATGTTTCTAAGGTTCTAAAAAAATTTCCAAAATATGAGCTTCTTAGAAGAGTGTTTGCCATTTTTGCATTCATGTTTCTTTTTAGTCCTAGTAGGTAAACTTTCTATGTAAGCATTTATTTTCTTTGTAACTCTAATTTTTCACTAATGAATTTCTCTGTAAAATGATGGCTGCAATTAAGAATGTATTTAAGAACTAAATATAATCAGTCCCCTTTTCTAATTTTAATTTGTTTCTGTATTTTCCCCTCAAACATACAGGTGATACAGGCCATGTTCCAAACAATAATAATCCCTATTTACTCAGTCATACCCATAGAAAACTGAAAGTGTTCTGGAATGCAACTTGGGGAAGTGAAGGAGATCAGCTTCTAATGTTATCATGTCATTTGGTGCACTTACAGTTAATGTCAGACAGGCTGGGTAATGATGTAACAAATAAACCACCCCAAATCTCAGAAAGGTTTTATTTTTTGCTCTTTCCACATAGCCATAGGAGTTCAATGGGATATAGACAATTCTATTCATGTTGTGACTCAGGGACTCAGGCTAATGGAGCAGCTACCATTTCAGATGTGTCATAGGGAAAGGGGAGCTCTGGAGAAATTGTCCTGCCAGCAATTACATGTGTTGTCCAGAAGCTACACATGTACTTCTTCTCACATTCCATTGGTCAGAACATGGCACCCCAACTCATGGGGGCCAGGAAGTATGATCTTAGCAGCCCCCTGGGAGAGGGAGAGCCAGCAACAGTGTCAAGCAGTATTTTTGACAACTGCAAAGATATTCCATTGTGCATCACTGCCTTTCAATGGAAGGGGAAATATGATCCTAAACCAACAGTTAGTTTTTGGTTATTACAGACAAAATGGAAATGCTTCAGTTAGGGTGGTGCTCTGTATCCTGGTGGTATTACAAATACAGCTTCATGAAGGACAACAAATTCTGGTCTCATGGCTTTGAACTTTGATAAGGCTTTACCCTCACATTAAGAGTCATGTTTAGGTAAAATGTAGCCGTTTCCAAATCCACTCTGTCTTTGTGTAAGGGTGGTATCAAGCAGGTAATGCTTGGAGTGCATTTCCAGCTATCCAGTCTAATTTTCTCTTCACTTTCTATTCCTGAGTCTTCTGTCCACATTGTTTTGCTATCATAGATTGTCAGGTTTTCTATGGCAAACATTGGGCCATCTCTATTTATTTGGAACAAAGGGTAATTTATTCTAAAGAGAATTTAAAACTTTTACTGCTGATGTTGATCATTGTGGTCATACCTGTATGATGAGCACAGTGAAGAAGCACCTTTCATCAGCTTAGGTAGATAAGGAGTCTGAGTACTCCAGCCATTTCTTACCTCTGAACACTTTAAGTAAGCTCATGTGTTCCTTTGTAAGTCAGGCTTCAATGGCAAGATTGGCAATAAAGTATCTTGTTTGATAGTAAATAAAGGAAGAAGTCCAGCCATTCTTCTCCATTGGTGTTAATAATAATACCTAAATAGTTGAATGTGCATTTTGTTCTTAGTACTCTTAGGCTCTTAGTACTTGTAATAGATAGATAGATAGATAGATAGATAGATAGATAGATAGATAGATAGATAGATAGATATAGGCAAGGGCTGATCATGCAGGGCCTTCTAGGCCATAGTAAAAAGTTTTAATATTTTTCAAAGTTATAGTTTTAAGTAAGAAAGTAAAAATAATCCAAATTTTCATTTGAAAAAAGCAGAATCAAAGAGACCATTTAAGAAGCTATATAGGTCTAATCCAAGTGAGAAATAATAGTAGTTTCAACTGGGGTTGTTATAGAATATTATATATATGACATATATATATTCCAGCCAATCTTTGGAATAAATAGAGTGAATTGGCTGGTATTGTCCTGATTTTCATATGAAGAAACTGACTCTCAGACAGGTTTGTCCAAGTTTAAACAGCTACTCAGAGTCTTAAACTGTTATCAAATTTTAAGAATTTAGACTTGATTATATTTTATTAATTATCCAGTTCTTTTTTTTTAATTTCTGAAAGATGTTAATTAATTAACATCTGTACCTTTAATTTTTAAATAGTAACTCACTGCTTTGTATTTTGTATAGTACTGGTATTTTACCTTTAAAAATCTTCCCAGTACACTATAAACACCTCTCAAATCTCTGCATAATTATAGACTTAACTCCTGTGACTTAGCAGGTATTCAGAAAATCCTTGTGAGTGAATGAAGGAATGTGCGAGGCTCACATGTCTGGCTGAAAGCTACCGTGTTTCCCGGAAAATAAGACCCGGTCTTATATTAAGGTTTGCAGCAAAAGACGCATTACGGCTTATGTTCAGGGGATGTCATCCTGAAAAATCATGCTAGGGCTTATTTTCTGGTTAGGTCTTATTTTCGGGGAAACACGGTACTACTGTCGCAGGCAGACAAGCGCTGCTGGCTTGAACTCCAAAGCCAATTTGCCATTGGCTTTGGCAAATGCCAAAGAACTAACTATCTGTCATCATGCAGAACTAACTGTCTGTCCTTTTCATCTAAGTAGAAGAGAAATTTTTTAGAGTGACTTTTCATGCCCAGTTACAAAAAAAAACAACAATGCATGATAATTGTAAAAAATCTAGAAAATTCAGAATAATAGGAATAATAAAATAAAAATAAATCCAAGTTCTAGAGATATTTTTTCTCCCAATCATTGTTTCAAAAGGCATTCACACACACACACTTTATGCAGCTATGATCACACATAATATTGCAACCTGTATTTTCACTTTTTATTATGTCCTTTAAAATCTTTTTTAAAAGATTCTTGTCAGTGGTCTCATACTGTTTCATGATATGGAATGGCCCTAATTTATTATTAGACATTTAGGCTCTGTCATTTTTTGCTATCATAAATAATGTTGTCATGAACATCTTTCTATATAAACCTTTGTGAGCATGACTTTCAATGCACCATCTGTCCCTTGAAGTCCCTTGTCTGGTGACACCCACCTCTACTAACTGACATTTGACACGTAGAACTGAAGTTGTGTAGTTAGAACTTGTCAAGATGACAAATAGGGTAGCAGTGGCCTGTCTCACTCTCATAAAAATAAAATGGATACAACTATAATTTTGTAGGCCAATTTTGTTTGGTTAGAAGCTTGATGCCTCATTGATTCCACACAATGTATTCCAAAAGAATGAAGGTGACCTTAGAGAGAGCCAGCCTTGTAGAATCCAATTAATCAAGCTTCGGGGGGTTTGGTGCCCAACACCACCCAGAGACATCATGATCTGTCAGAATCTTGTTACTCAGAACTGGAATTTAGGAAGGGATGTGGATTAGGTTTAGCTTGTTGGTACTCTTCTGAAAACAACAGAAGAATTCAATCTTTAAAACTAAGGAATGTTGGTTGCGTGAGTTGCAGGCTTTTATAGAAAAAAAAAAAAAACAGTAAAATATTCTAAAATTTACTGAAGGCTGCCAAAAAGATGAACTCATTAGTGGAGCTTGAATGTCTCCTCCCCAGAAGACTGGAGTTTTAAAATAATGGTCGTAGAGTTCTGCTTTCAGGACGTCTGAGATATATAACATGCAGATTTATAAAGTTCTTTAAACTGGGGTCTCATTTATTTTGTCAGTATCATGCAGAATCAACAAAAATTAAAATCCATATTTTAAAAAAGTACCTAATTTCCCGTTACTTAAGCTACAAGCATACGTGCTTAGTATTCATCTCTAATAGCCTAAGAGGATAAGGCTTTTACTTTTGATCTAGAATTTATTTAATCTAAGACAGTGGTAGGGATTCTAGGTCCACATTCCAGGTATTATAATATGTTTCAGTTTTGCTCTCTGCTTCACGAAGACAATTTTACCACTAGCTCTTAACACTCATTGTACTAAATTGGTGTATTAATATTAATATCAGAGTGTGAAAATTTCAACTGGTAAGTGGTATGCAAATTAACCTAATGCAGACTTTAATGAATTAGTGCACTCAAAAAAATCTTTTGCTACAAAGGTAGCTAAAGTGGTAAAAAGACTAATCATCATTAAAAAAAAAAGATTGCTACAAGTAAAAGAATAACATATTTTAAAGCAACGTGACTGATTTGAATCAAACAATATGAATGTAATAGCTGGTATAAGTCTTTGATTATATTATAGGGTGCACACAGAAAACATCTTTTTTTTTAATCACAGTGCTATGGGTTGAATTATGTCTGCAAAAAAGGATATGGTGAAGTGTAAACTGCTGGTACCTGTGAATGTGACCCTATTTAGAAACAGGATCTTTGCAGATGTAGTGTAATTAAGATGAGGTCATTAGAGTGGGCCTAATCCAACAGGACTGCTATCCTCATGAGACAATGCTAATTTGGGCAGACAGACATTCATGTGAGGATGACGATGAAGACAGCCATGGGATGACGGAGGCAGAGACTGGAGCTCTGCTTCTATGATCCAAGGAACGCCAACATTTCTGACAAGCACCAAAGGCCAAAAAGGCAAGGAAGAATTCTATCCTACAAGTGTCTGGGGAACACCGCCCACTGACACATTGATTTCAAATTTCTAGCCTCCAGCACCGTGAGACAATAAATTTCCATTGTTCTCAGCCACCTTGATTGTGGTACTATGTTATGGCAGCCCCAGGAAACTAATACAGCTTTCACTATGTTCTGCCTAATTCCATGTTGTTCTTGCTCATGTAAGTCTTGGACAGATGATATAGTATTCTGGTCGTTTCTGTTTATAAAAGTCGTTTGGTTTTAGTCTCCATTCTCATATCCAATTTGCATTTCATTGCTTTCCCCACCTCCAGTGTCAGCCAGGCTTGGGGTAGGGAAGGGACGAGGGTTGCTTTTGTGTTTCCAAGCTCTCCAGCATCTCGAAAGTGCTGAGGTGGGGCATGTCTCATTCGAGGACACTTCCCTCCCCTCCATCTGTGTTCTCTGGTTCTCTTGTGTCTGAAGCAAGGAGGTAGACTAGGAGAGATGGCAGGAGTTGTTTGATGTAACAGTCATTGATGTGGTGTCTCTTTTGCATTTGTTCTTACTAACTCTGGTATATGTTATTGATACTCCCTGTGCTTTCTTGAGGTGTTTTGCTTTACTCCGACTTGCTCTGTCCTTCCTGTGAGAGAGGCAGCTCTGCCTCCTTTTTGTGCTTTAAGTTTGTGTCTAAGATTCAGGATAGCCTCAGAGAGCCCGCCTTTCCTCTTCTTTGTGCTTCTTCCTGCACAGCCAGAGAGAACCACCAACGTTCCCCATTCTTTCCCTATGCCTTGGGACTCAGATGGAGAAAGGGCTGCATTTCTCTCCTTCCTAGGGCTGCCACACAATCCTCTTCTCACTACGGAAATGGTGCTAACCACTCTTGACAGCATCCTGCCCTCAGCACTCTCTACGCAGGACATGGTCTCATGCTTATGTAGGGAGAACTCCCTGGTATGGGGAGTTCCATGTCTCTTAGGACCTCCTCCAGCGCTCTGCTCACCAGTTGCAGCTCGAAGATGCCACAGCATCTAGCCAGCGAGGGCTGCACTGTATATCCTGGCTGTAGGTGTCCCCGCACCCTACCAAAGATGATCTCAAGGCTTTCAGCATCTTCTTCCTGTTCACCAAGGGGACAGAAAGGACTTGCAGGAGGAGTAGGACTCTCACTATGAGCCACTGCCTTCATGTGGCTGCAGATTCTTGTGGTTTCCCTCTGCCCCAGGCCTGCTGTACGACCTGGAAAGTGTGAGAGTTGGGAAGAGTGGAGCCAATTCAGTCCTGAGGGAAGTTTCTTGGCTCAATTGTTAGTGGCTCTCCTTAGGATATGGGAGTATTTAATGCCTCTTTGCCCTCAGTTTGGGGTCTTGGAAGTGCTGAAGGCAAGAAGTTTACAAGAATAGTTTGCAACACTCTTGTAGTGAGAAGGGAGTAGGAGTGGCCTGAGATAAAGATGGTTACTGACTCCTGAGAAAAGAAAAATTCCCACTCAGGAGCTGTTACACCAGGAAAATATGTTTTCTGTTTCTAGGTTTTTTCTTTCTCATTCTCCTTTGACATTGCAAGATGTTTTAGATTTTGTCAACATCCTATGATTAATGAGATGGAGGAGGAGCTGCATTTAATATATAAGTTCTCGTGAGGGTGCTGCCAGGTGGCTCTGCTCATAGCCCCAAGGTGGGGATCCCAGTGGGCTTTAGAGGTAGAGAATCTGCTTCCACTCGCTTGCTTGGAGACTGGCTGGCTAAGGTTTGGAGATCAATGACTAGATCAGGATTTGCTGTTTGATGATTCCATGTCTAAACTAATAAGTGTTCTCAAAATGTGATCCCATGACGATCATCAGCAGTATTACCTGGAAAGTTGTTAGAAATACTCGTTCTTAGGCCGCACCCCAGACTACAGACCTAGAAACTGGGGGTGGGTCGCAGGCATCTGTATTGACAAGCACTCCAGGTGAGGCTGATGAGAACAGTAATATTTGAAAACCACTGTTCCAAAGATGCTTCTCTTCCCCAATTCAAAGTGACACTCGAGGCTCTCTAAGAAATGGGTGTTTACTTGGTATGGCCTAATACAAAAGATATGATTTACTTAAAAAAATTCTATGACGATTTTCCATCCATCATACACTTCAGCTTAAAAACTTTCTAATGCACTATAATGCAGAGGCAAAGAGAATCTCTTTTCTTTTTCCCAAAAGACGGGAATTTCAGAAGTGTATTAACTACTTTAAACAGGCAATTTACATTTGAGTCCAATCGTCCTTCCTGGGATGCTTATTACTCTGGAATATTTCCTTGCATCTGATGAGGCTTAAATGTGAGACTCACCCTTCCCTGCATTATTCTCTCCATAGCAATTGTCACCATCTAACATATTACACGGTTTATGTGCTTCTTTTGTTTTCTTTTGTACATCTTCCTCCACTTGAATATGAGCTTCTGGAAGGCAAGAGATTTTGTCTGTTTTCTTCACTGCTGATTCGCCAGCACCTTAAACAGTACTTGGAACACAGTAGACATTCAGAATTATTTGTTGAACGAATACATGAAGGTTAGGTTTCAAGAATGTTTTAAAGTTGTAAATTTTTATGTTTATTGATTAATTAAAGAGCATTATAGTGTTTGTTTTACTTGTGAGGATGCTGAGTACCATGGGCTACATAAGGTCCTCAGAAGTCCATCATTTAGTGCAGCATGAACAGAAGAATTTACTAGATTGATATGAAAGGTGTTAGCCAGGATATGCTACAGGGTGTCATGGGTTGAAACTTGATAGGGGAGGCTAACACAGGAGAGGCAGGGGAGAATAATTATATGAAACTAACACACAAAAATATGTCAGTGACTTCTGGATACGTCAGTCTACTGTTTGTACAAGAATGCCCTTTTGAAGGGATTATTTTTGGATAGTAAATCTGTTTACCAGTAATTGTGTTAGGCCAAACACCTGCCAGGATGCAGTATTTCCACTTTCCTGTTGGCACATCTGACAGTGCCTACTTCACAGATGTTCACTGTCTTCTTACTCATTGATGATCCCATTCTGACGCAGTAGAGTTGGTTTCCACCCTTGATGCACTGGGAGGGCAATAGGCAGACACATTTGGAAGTGGAGGCTGCAATGAGAGAGAGACACAGAGATAGATAGGGGGAGAGAGGGAGAGAGAGAGAGAGAGAGAGAGAGAGAGAGAGAGAGAGAGAGAGAGAGAGAGAGAGAAAATATGTGACTTACCATAATACGTTAGGGTTTAATTTTACCTAACTTGTCCCCAGGGTGGTGAGCTCCTTTGTGGCAAAATAAATGAGAAAACTGAAACAAAGGCAATAAAGCAAAATACCCAACTGCGGTTGAATACAGTGAACGGTATATAAGAGAGCAGAAGGCTTCTTTTTTTGCCAGACTAATGTACTCTTTCCTATTTTTCTCCACATGTCCAATTTCTACAAGTCTCACCTTCTCCATGAAGTGTTTCATAGCCACTTACCCCAACACCAGTATTTTATTTAACTAAACTTTAATGGTGTAAACTTGTCAGTATTACATCTGACATTTTTATACTTTCTTGTTAGTTAGCTATTCATATGTCTTTCCCCCAAGACAACTACAAGTGATTTGTTTGAGAGTAGTAACTATGGTTCATCCATCTGTATGCCCCACTCAGCTCTTACCAAGGTGCTCAAAGAATTCTGCTTCATCAATTGATTTTAATTTCTAAATTTAGGTGTAGATATTTAAGGTGCAGAATAAGTATTCAAAAAGAAAGTATTTGGCGAATCTGGGATAATTCGTGTTGTCAAAATATCTGAGTCAGCCTGAGAATCAGCAGTGATTGCACTGATAAGTAGCTTTTTTTAGGTAGATATCAGTTCTTTCCCAACTGATGGGACAAAATTGGGCAAGGAAATGGGGAGATACCCATATGCATAGTCTTTCTGTCCTTAGTAGGAAACATTTCATGAAAAAACATGCATTTCCCTTCTACGCCCTCTGTCAACCAGCTAGAGAAGATTCTAGTTGTGGAAAGTCTTCTACATTGTTAGAAAGAACAGGGTATGGTGAAGGACAGGAGACTGTTCCACCCCTGGGGAGGAAGTCAGCTCCCTAGGCTTCTGGAAAAGCCACAGTCACTACTCTTTGAGTATGGTTAGAGCTTAAATGCTCTCAGCAAGGTTATTTTCAGACTAACAGCAGAGGCCTTTTCCATTTCCTCCTTTAATTCATCCTCCAACACTCAGTTCTCATGCCTTCAACTTCATGAAACATCTCCAGGCCAGAGATATTTATGTCTCTTATAGCTCTTATCACATACTGCCTTGCATTAAAAGTTATTCATGAAATTATTGTGTAAAGTTACTCCTTCAACTACTGTGAACAGTATAAGTGCACAAAATAAATCTTTGCCTCCTATTGGTTGATAGTGAATATTTTTGAAATTCAGACAGAACACTTAATATTCATAACACTAGACTCCTTTCCAAACCATTCGTGTTTTAACTTTTGAAAAATGAACTTCATGTTACTTTGAAGTTCCATCGTGAACTTTTTATTTTATTTTAGAAAAAAAAGGAAATGAGTAGCAAAGTACACAACGTAATCAAGAACACAATTTAATCAAGGTGATATTCAGTGCAACTCAAGATTAATAATATCCCAACTTGCCACGAGTGGGTTGGGTCTGAAACACATCTTCAGCTTTCTCTTTCTTCATTAACGCTGTGGTTTGTACATTCATGCTGTTCTATAGTGCTGCTTAAACTGAATTCTGTGATGTTGAGTTTTGCTCACCAATTAAAAAGGCTGACAGAGGCAGACCATATCTCCAGGGCAGAAAATGCTTTCTGTTTTCTGATTGTGTGCAGGAACAAAGAATATTATAAATGACATAAATCTCTTATTGAGAAATATTCATGTTGAAGTGTGTTTACCCCAAGACTTTTTGCTAACTTATGCGCTATTGTTAAGTATTCAAACATTTTAGTGTTCTTCCTTTAGACAAATTTAGACTCCCAGAGACCATGGCATTTAGATAGAAGTACAACAAAGAACTAATAGTAAAGACAGATTTTTATGAAATGGTAAGCCACAGATTATTTGTTATTCAGACAGATTTGAAAAAGAATAATTTGTGGAAAAATAGCAAAAAAAATTAGTTCTTGCAATAGAAGAGTTCCATGAAGACCTATTTTCCATGAAAAATAAGGAGGAATGAAAGTTAACCCGAATACATCCCTAAATGCCTGAGCGACCTATTGAAGTATACAGACAGGGGCCATTTTTATTTGACCTGCTGTTGAAATTCCTTTTACTTTCTGTATGTATTTTTGAAAATAATATTCTTACACTATGATTTTCAAAAAAAGGTTATATTTTAAATACAAAATTATGTTACATAATACATAATGTAACATAATGTTACATAATGTTAGCTCTTTTCTGCCACAAATTTCTGTTTCTGAGAGAGATGTCAGTTGGATAATGTTGCTGGTCAGTCAGTGAAAGGATGAATATTTATCTATAAGATGAATATTTATCTATAAGATGATTTAAAAGTGATTAGAATTGGGCACTGCATGTAGCAGTCCCTGGTTTGCTGTTTTTTACAGTGGCATAGCCTTGTTCAGATATGGCTTGAAGTTTGGAAGCCCCAGATAATGACCTCCTGAGTAGCAACCATCAGATGGTTTGCTGACCACGGTGTCTGCGTCTACCCTCTGACATGAGTTCAATCCTGCCATCTAACAAGGGTGCTAGATATTGATAATCAGCTTTAAGTGGATCAGGAAGAAACTTTATTTGGATAATACGGCCTCTCCCCTTTTCCAGGCTGAGTTGAAGGACATTGGGCTAGAAAGTGAAAGAGGAGTCAATGGGAGCAATAAGGTTTTAGTCTTTTTTTTTTTCGTGGTTTTAGCAAAAGTTGGATGTAACGATTCAACAAGTTTCTATTGCATACTTTATGCCTCACCTTAAGTTTTTGAAGAGTGTCACAAGGGAAATCTAGCTGCCTATTTGAGTTCAGTTAAATCCTAATCTCCAACCCATATTCATATATTATATGAAGCTTAGTTGGGCTATTTCAGGGTCAAACTTCATCTTAGAGCAAATGTACTTCTTTGAAGTTTCTGCTTCTAAGCAACTCACAAATAAAATGCCATTGGCCAATACACTTACAGAAAATGGAAATGTAATGCCACTTTTTAAGTATTAAATTGGAAAAGACATAAAGAAATGATAACTCCAAGGTTTGTGAGAGTGTAGGAGAGCAGTCTTTATCATATGTTGTAGATAGGAATATGATATGGTAAAAACATTTCTGGAAAGCAAGTTGATACAACAGACTTTATAATTTTAAATAATATTTAACTAGAAATTCCATTGTCTAAGGTATATTGTAAGAAAATAATCTTACACTATAGATTTATCTGTGATAGATTTGTGAATCCAGCATTGTTTATAATAGCCAAATATTGGGAAAAATCTAAACGCCTAACAGAAGATTGGTTAAATAAATTACAAAATTTCCATGTAGGCTTTTGCTGACACTGAAAATTATGTGGCAGAATAACATATGATGATGTGGAAATAGTTTTATGATATAAGTGAAAAGCAGAGATATGTAAAATAGCATGTAGACTGTGATCCTATTTTATTAAAAAAAATTTGTAATATAATCAGGGCTGCCCTGAGGTGTGTGCGATCTGGGGAAATTTTTCTTATGGAATGTCTCTCTATATAAACCATTAAAGTCACTCCAAATTAGAATGTCAGTACCATACTAGTACTCCAATGTGAAACAATCTTGAGAGAGACGACCCTTCTGGGCTATGGCTCACCAAGCTGCTCTCTGGGAAAGAGAATCTAGTTCTGAGCCAAGGATGACTCTATAGATAGAAGCCCAGAGCTCCTTGGAACATCTGGTTGATCCCATGCATAATGGAGGGAAGCAGCAGTAGAGGGTCAGAGAATGTTCCACAGGAAGAAACAGTGCCTACCTGAATCCACGAAGGGACATGTCTGGGTTCAGAGCATCTGGCCTGAATAACACTACCACCCTTGGCTAGTCCCAGACACAGCAAGAGGTTGTAAAAAAATTTAAGGAAGATGATTTCAGCAATTGGTATCTACGAGGAACCCAGTCTAGGCTCAGGGCACCCTACCTACGCCAGCCCCAACTCGTCCCAAATGCAAAAGGAAAACTTAGACCATTTTGATGCATGCCCTCCAAAGCTGGGAATGGGGAAGGATGCCTGAAGTATGAGATTGAGATGAGTATTCTTCTTACCGGGGTATAAGGGTGGTACTGATTATATATGCATAGAAAAAAGATTAGAAAAATTTACACCAAAATTGTTAAAGTAGTTATCTCTAATTGTGGGTGGTTAGATTTTTCTTTTTTGTTTAAATCACTTTTATAAAACATGTTTACAATAAAATGGAATTATTATTGATTAAGGACAGGTTAATTTTAAGAGAGAGTGTTTAAATGCAAATAGATATACTAGGTGAGAGGAAGGTTAAGTGAGAGCATTTCTAGTATGTGTCACCACTAGAGCTTACCTGAACATTTTTCCCAGTCATAGCAGGTATCATAGCCACAAGATTCTTTCTTTGTGCTATTGGATGAAAGTCTTGTTCTTTCAAGACCCCATTCTAACTGTGGACCATCTTGGCAGGAACCAATATGTAGAAAATGGAGTTGCTGATTATTTAAACATTTCTTGGCCCAAAATTTACAAGCAGGCGAAGTAAAATAATGGCTGGAGTCTGAATCAAACACACAGAGATCTTCTGAATAATAGCTGCCCAAGAGAGAAAAGCAAGCATTCATATATAAAGACCAAAAAAAAAAGAAAAGAGAGAGAGTGATGGCATCTAGCCAATTTAATATTTTAACTTACTACCCAGTTATTTTCCTCCTGATTCCCCCTCCCCATATTTTTCATCTTTTAGACCCTTGTTTTATCTTGCCTGCTCTGGGATTCATCTTTCTAAAATTTCATCTTAGTCGTGATATTACTCCCAACTGCCGTGAGTTAAAATCTGAATTTTTAAATTCTGGTAATGAAGATCTCCATATTTTGACTCCAAGCAACTTGCCTTTCTAGAATTATTTTTCCATCCTTCTTAATCCCTTTTTATTACCTGACAATTGTTAATTGATCATTTTCTAAACTGGCAAGATTATTCTTTGTTTTCTGCCATCCCATGCCCTGCTCAAGCAGTATTACATTGTCTCTCCTCTCTGCCTATCTGTGTCCAGTTCAATTCCTGCCTACACTTTGTAACCAACCCTGATCAACCTAACCCATGGTAGTATGTACCCCTTCTGAACTCAGTAATACTCGTTAATTGCAACACCAGAATCATATATCCTTATATAGCTTTGCAAGTGTGTTTGTATTATGAGTAAGTGCAGGCACTTTTAAGTAATTCTTGGGTAACTTCATTAATCTCTCTACGTAGATGATGTCCTGCTACCGAGAGGTAACCAGTGGCCACAACCCTTGTCTTGCTGAGAGGACAAGAACTCTTTGATTACTCCAAATCTGAGTCTCTTCTCTAAGGTCAATCTTACAGTTAACAGTCAGTGCACCAGTGTGTAAAATTGTTTCCAAGAACTAGCACCCATACCTGAGAAGAAAAGGCCGATACTAAGTTTGGAGAACTTAGGCTGTGGGGCCAGTCACTCCCATAAAAACCTTTAATACTGTGTAAGAGAACTGAGGATTATAGAGAGAGGCTAGAGAGGAAAAGAAGGGCTGAAATTCAGACAGTTCCAGAGGGAAGTCTGTATTCTCATAGTTTGGTATTGCAAATATAAAGAAAGACGTTTCCTCTGGGTTAACTGGACAATATGTATGTTGTAAGTACTCCCCAGCAGGGCATCTGATAAGTGAGGGGACCCCAGCAGCAAGAAGCTGTGTGGTGGCCCACTTGTGAAGCTACTGAGAAGGGCAAATAGAGCCACCTTTGGGCTGAATTACATCAGTGAAATTACACAGAAGAACAACCCGTAGTGTTTAAATGAATGACCGAATGAGCCTTACAAACATTGAATCACCTGCCGCACAGAGGAACTTCAGAGCTAGATAGTGTAAAAAGTAAAGTATAACAACCCGGCACAGTCTGTTGGCTCCTCACGCCAACATCCATTCTTTTTCCTCTTCCATAATCTAATTTTATTCAGAAATATCTTTATATCCAGCCAAAGAACTGCATTTCACAGCCTCCTTTGTAGGGACATGTGGCCAAGTGAGTAAGAGAAGCTGAAGGAGATGGAAGCAAACGATGTATCTTTGAGGAACTCTTCTTCAAAAGAGAGAATGTGTCTGTTTTTGGTCCTCCTTCCTGTTCCAGCAATCTTAGACCATGAAATAACTTTAAGGATGGCAGAACAAAGAGCAAAAAGGAACCTCATTGTTATCTGAAATAAGAGGCTCACCATACTAGCCCTAGATTGCCTACCTCCATATTTATTTTGTGACATAGGGAAAAAAAATTTATCTTAAGCTAATGTCATTTTGGATTAAATTGAGCTGAAAGTAGTCCTTAAGTTAATAAGCACCCTTGACACTCCTGTGTTTGTTCATGTAAAGGAAAAGAAGTTATAGCAACAAAGAGGAGCTAGCTAAATAGTCATGGCAGTCACATGAAGATATATCATTTTTCTTATTCATGCTCTCTGCCCCTGCATGAAAGAATAAACTGACAAAGGTGTGTGTGTGCGTGTGTGTGTGTGGTCCATGCTCATGTCACTTTCTCTACTCCAAGCTTTTGAAGTCACAACCTTTCCCTATACTTATGGGAACAGTTTGGCTTTGAGATAACTGAGTCTGAAGTTTTAAAATGGACAGAAGTAAGTCTTTATAATCAAAATGGGACTGTTTTAATAAACAAAAGCCATGCAAACTTAGGAACTGGGCTGAGAGATAATTAGAAAACTTGCAACCAGTGCAGAAGGAGGAATTTAACTGAGCATGAAGGGTATCATTTATGTGAAAAATTAATATGTATCGTGTTTTTGCTTCAAGAAGCTCAGCTCCTCCATCAGCCTGGTTACACTAGACTAGTTTTTCCAATTTCCAAACACAGTCCATAGAGGATCTCTTACCTACAGTCTTCTTCTGGAGACATGCAAATACATTCAGATCCTACTTGTTTTTGTCCTGATTGACAACCACCCTTTAATCTTTTCAGAATATCTGAAAGAAAAAGAAAAAGAGTAAAGAGCAGTGCACAGTATAGATTCCATGCAGTAAACCTGAATTTAAAAGAAAGGCAATAGTGAAAAGGTTTTCATTTACCTCTTGCAGGTAGAGCATTCATTTTTGTTTTAACAAATAAGTTGTCATGAAATATTCCATCTGAAAGGTCTTTTCTGGCTCTCATGAGCTGTCATTTTCCAACCTAAAATTGCTATTAAGTTCAGATAACTAAAGAACATGGAATCGGTGAAATTTCTGTTCATTTGCTTTTCAAATATTTACTGAGCCACTATGGTATTCTCACTAGTGCGTTTGGTTTTGAGGATAGTGAATTGAGCAAAGTTTGACCCAGATCTTATGCTCACAGAGCTTATAGTCTTGTGAAGACAGACAGCCCGTAATCAAACAAACACACTAACACAAATAGAATTACTGCCCTTATTAGTGATGTTAAAGAGAAAGCATATAACCAAGAAAATAGATGTAGCTGGGAAGATTAGGAATCATAAAATGAGAAAAGCGGAAGTATTCAAAGCACAGAAAACATCACACATAAAAATGCTTAAAAGAGAGGCAGCATGTGACTTTCCTGGAACTGAAAGAAGGCCAGAGTGATTGACGTGCATAAAAATAAGGGGCTGGAACAAGTTCTAGTCAGAGAGGTGGGTGTGTCAGGCTGTGCAGGGTCTTCTAGGACTTTTGAAGGACTTTTGTCCTTAACTTCATAAGCAGTGGAGAGTCTTTGATGGATTTTAAGCAGCGGGAGGTGAGACAAAATTAGGTCTGGTTTTTGAAAAAGAAATTAATTCTGGCTCTGTGTGGGGAATAGAGAGCATGGTGGTCAGGAGGGCTATGGGTGGATAATCTATGAGGTTATTATAGTAGTTCAGGTGAAAGAAGATGGTAATTTGGACCAAAGTCCCAAGGTGGAAATGGAGAGAAGTGGATAAACTTGAGGTACATTTAGCGGATAAAATAGATGCTATAGCATTTTGTGGGTAAGAGAGCTGTGAAATATAATGCTTATGTTTCTGGTTCATGTAAGAAAACAGACATTGGTGCATTAAGAGAAATAGGAACTATTAGAAGATGTTAGTTTTAGGGAGAAAAGAGTGATGACTCAAGTTCTTGTCTGCGTATATTGAATTTATGGTATCTTTAAGACATCTGAAAAAATAGGTATATAGAAATTTGGATATTCAAGTCTAAAGCTCAACGGAGAAGTCTGTGCTAAAGATTTAAATTTGTTATTAGTGTATAGGTTGGTCATTGAAGCTACGAGTATGGGTGAGATTCCCCAGCAGGAGAGTGTAGCATAAGGTGAGGAGACAAATCTGAGCCTTGAGGAACTCCAACATTTGACATCCAAGTACAAAGAGGATCCTGCCAAAAAGAGGGCAACAGCCAGAGAGGTAGAATCGAAGCAAGACATTGTTGTATCTTGTAAACCACAGAAAGAACATACATGCAGAAGAAGGTTAACACTGTTGAATATTACTGAGAGGTCAAGTTAGATGAGGACCAAAATATTGTGCATTACCTTTAGCAATATGGATATCAGTGACTACAATCCTGCAAATGGCTGTTGGGGAGCAATGGCTTGAAAGTCTGATTTTCTTATAAGAAGAATAAATGAAGAAATGCAACACCTACATCTAGGTGTTTATCTCTGTATGATTTTCTAGGCACTAGGATATTATGGCGGAAAAAAAAAAGAAAGAATGAAAACAGCAGTGATCCTTTTCTCCATGAATCTAAATGATAGTGGCAAAACAGACTTTAATCAAATAATTGTAGTAATGGGTTTAGACTTAAAGGCTAAGATAAATATTTTGAAATAAGGGAACATGGTTCTAGAAGATCACATAACATAAAGACCTCAACTGAGAAATGTAAGGACAGATTCATAAGGAAATGATGCTTGAGCTAAGATGAACAATTGAGTAGTGTATATGTGAGGAAGGGAAATTAGAGAGAATAACACTTGGGTATGTTATATAGAAAGGGACATCTTGGTTGTTTTGCTTACATTATCCAGAGAACATTTAGACTGGTTGAATTGGACCTGAAGCTGACCTCTGGGCCTGTGGAATGAAACAAACTTGCCTGGACTGAATCTGACTAATCAGGCATCCACAGAACTACAATGGCCTCTGAGAGCAAGTAGTTGTCAAAGGAGGGCAGTAGGCAGCTATCTATATATTCTGACACATTAGATGGCAGAACAGGAGAACCAGCTCATGGTTTCTCCTCTTAGCCTATCAGGCAGAAGCTTTGATAAAGGAAGGAGATTTATGTTAGAGGCAAAAATAAAGATTAAAAAAAATCAGTAGGTTTTCTTTACTGCTATTTTCCTTTTCTACTGTTGTCTTCTATCAGGACCCTCATTCCATCTGGTAAAATTTGGCCCAGAACTTTCATGAACACAGAGACCAATAGATGCTAGTAAGGCATCAGATACTAACATTTCCACAAACATGGGATTGTTTTTCTTTGGTTTCTTGTATAGCTATACCTCTTTCCCCTTTGTAAATAAATCCACACTTAGGTCAGGGAAGGACCCAAGCCATACATTGTTTCCAAAGAGAATCAACTTTCAAGTAATGGGGAGCATTACTCTGTCTACAGATTTGAAATTGTCAATGATGACATACAAGGAGTCTTTGTTCCTCACTAGGGGTCAGGCTGAAGCAGAAACTGGCCCTTTGCTGCCCGCCCCCCCAGTACAGTTTGTGAGAAAAATGGAAATGGGAGCATTGGGAAATTTGAAGGGCTGAGGGCAAGGGGACTCTCTGCAGGTATTGACTTCTCGAAGAAAGGCAAAAAGTACCCGTGGAGGCATGGAGCATCTCATTTTTTCATGATGAAAGAATTAAAAAGTCTTTCCCTGACCAACAAATGGCCTAAAAGTCTCTTTATCTCACAGCTCCCCACATATTGAAAGAGTGTTCAGTTAGTTTTATTGATGATTTTCTTTCTCTTTCTGTGACTTCCTTCATTGATCTTTTTGTCACTGTTGTTGGAAAATGTATGAGATAAGATATTGCTTTCCATTATCTTGATGTAGAACATTTCATTATCTCTCAGTTTGGATTAGAATTTCAATTTCTTTTCCAGAGTCGTGTGTGTGTGTGTGTGTGTGTGTGTGTGTGTGTACACGTGTGCTGTTATTTGCATAGAGAAGAGGGTGCTGCCTAAGATGCCCCAAGCATCTTAACTTTCTGAAGCCTGTGAATCCCAAACGTATCAATCCCTCTGACTTACGGGTATGTGATCAGGGGCCAAGTGAAACAAAGCCACAATATTGACCTGATGTTCCTACAAATTTCCATGAGATCTCATTTTCAATAGTTTTAAGGTTATTGAACGGGTTGACTTTCCCCCTTTACACAGTATAAAAGCCCAGAAGAGGATAAAGAAGGCAAGATGGCAAAGAGCTTGGGGAATTAGCAGAGCTATTGCACAGTTCCTGTGTGACCCAAACCATCTGACCATGGGTTGAATTTAGCTTCTTTTTGCCTTCTTTTTTTTCATAAACAAAGTGGACCTAATCCTAGCTGATCTCAGCTACAGACTCAAGGATTGATTCTCTGATTAAAAATGAGACACTAGTTAAACAAGCATGTTGAGAAATTTAAAAGACACAAATCGGTAGAAGGTCACTTAACTGTCCTCCAAGTAACTGACTCGCCAGACTAATGTTCTGCAGTCCCTCTATGCCAGCTGCCTGTCTGACACTGCACTTTAAGGTTTAGTCCCTCTCTTCTACAGCTTCGCACTTACGCTCCTACTAGTCGAGCTACAGGTTTACCAAGAGTCAGTTTTACTTGTTCTAAATTTATTTATGCCAGTTGTTATTGTAACTGTGTAAGTTGGTTAAATCTGTCAACTGACAAAATAAAGGAGGCTAAAGGGAGTTATTTTTATAAAACCTAAGTTGAAAATTTTGAACAATTGAAAGAGATTTGCAAAAATTTTGTTTTGAATCAGTTGTGAATGAAAGTACTACAAAAGAGTAAGGAAGAATATATATAAAAAATGTAAAGCATTCTCCAGTCAGTTTGCTTCAAAAGTAACTAAGTTTTCATCTGTCTTCAAAACAATTTTTCTCTACATACATTTGTTTTAGCTAGGAGAGCTTTTAAACAAACACAAAACACTAGGCCCTTTCTTGCTCAGTGACATAAGAATCAGGGGACAGGACCTGAGTAGAGCTGTTTTTTTAACCCCACCTGGAGTTAAAAACCATTTCAGAGAAACTGGTATGAGATAACATGGTATGGGGTGAATTACGTATTTGTTTTATTTGAGAAAGAAGTCTTGGAACTCAATTAGGAGACTCATTGAGAAGTAAGAGACTCATTGAGAAGTAAGAGCTTGGTCCTACATCGGAAAATTGGTGAATAAATGTCTATTTTTATGTTTTAAATTAAAATTAAATGCTTGATTAATTAGAAAGTACTGTGCACTACTTTTATATGGCCCTCTAATCAAAATTTCAGTTAACCATCAATTCTGATTTTATTAGATGAGAGAACTTGAGCTCCCTCAAAAATACTGAAGTAGGATATTGGAAAAGAAAATTGACCTCACTCTCTAAAATTTGAACCAGTAACTTGTTGACCAGTAACTTCTCATTTGCTGCCTGATCTCATCATCTATACATCAAATACAACCTGTTTTCTCCTCCCAAAACACAATCAATAAATAGCACCACGGTAGACGCTATTCTATCAATATCGGGGAGCACCCCCATAGCAGACCCCAGAATTCTGAGCTTCTACTCACCATTTTCACAGGTGAGTGAGTTTGAAATAGGCGGTGTCCAGGAATCCCCAGTGCATGTGTACCTTGATGGCCCGGCAACGACAAAGTCTTTGGGACACGTTAGTTCAACAGATTCACCAATTTCATATGACATCTTGAATGGTGAAAGTTTCAGGACTTCCTGCACAACTGGCTTGAGGCACTGTGTTCCTGCAGGCAGACAAATGTGTCATATGTGTTTAGTGGAGCAGAATACTCATTAGATGCAGGCAGATTTTATACAACCCCAGGGCTGATTTTAATATGATTTATTTCATTCATTCTTCTTTAATGTCACCTTTTGAGCAGAAAACCTGGGGTGTGAGGATCCCAGGCTTCCCCGAGAGCCTCCTTTTAGATCTATTATCTGAGGTTCCCTTGCTGAAGAACTAGCTCCAGACACTTCCAACTTTCATTACATTATTCAGACATTTTCCGTTCAGAAAATAATCTTTCCTCTTCTTGTTTTCCCAAAAGCAAGTCACCACCTTGTGGGTAATGCAGAGGTAGGACATTCTAATTGACACAGGTCTCAATTCTGTGTCTTAGGGGGTCCCATAATAACTCTTTGGAGTCCCGGTTTGAGCCTTGATTGATTCTCATTTTGACTGTACTGTTGCCTACAAACGCATCCTCTCCTCCTCCGCAAAGGATGTGAATGTGCTCTAAGGAGAAAACTGCATTTCACATAAAACCTCATTCCTGATACATAAAAGGTGTATCATCTTCCTGGGACTCATTAATTTGATTCAGTTTGTACATCACACAAGACAGATGTCTGTGGTTAGGATGCAGTGGGCAGACTTCCTGGATTTCTTTTTAAGCACATGTGTCACAGTCCAGTGTGTATGTGACAAAAACACAGGAGCAAAACGAAAATATAAAGATACTTTGAAATCTAATTTTAGCAGATGAATCCTATTTTCTGCTTTACTAAAGTTTTTCACCAGAGCTACTGAAAAAACAGTTAAATGTACTGATCTAAGGGTGTGACTTTGCTTTATTTATTTGGGGCACATTCATTCTTTATCATAGTCACACAAAATGGCTGCCCAGTTCTCACGTTGGCATTCCACATCTAATTGCCTCCATGTCCTGTCTGGCAAGCATCTGAAGTACTGGTATCCAACAATTTTGAATCCAGTATAGCATGAAATTTCAGCATCTTCCCCAACTGAGTACACTTTCTTTTTATTCTGGAATTAAAACAGAAAACAGAAAGTTATTAGTGCTATGGGTAATATTTTCTAAACACCTCAGGGTCATCCTGGGTTCTTTCTATTCCTTCTCTCTTCTATCTACTCGGTCACAGAGTCCTCTTGATGTATACTTTTAAATATCTCTCAAAGTTCTCTCCTTTCCTTTGCCATCATCACTGCCTTTGTTCATAGCATTTACTATCTCTTACCAGGACAACTTTCTAACTGGTCTCTCTTCTAATCCATCTTCCATATTGCTGTTTTAAATTGATTAAGATATTTTCTTTTACTTACAAACTTGCTCCCCACTGTATATTGGATGGCTTACTATTTCAAGAAATCAAAAACAAACAAACAAACAAAACACCTATATGTTTATCCTGTAGCGGCTATAAATTGAATAAATACTATATCCTACATATGCAAACATATGCAGTTGGTATGATGACTAATTGACTACAAATCATTTAGAAGTGTTACTGAATTCCAAGTAAGCCATTGGTCATTATATATTTTCCCAATTATGGGTAATTAAAATACAACTACTATCGTGTATGTGTGTGTGTGTATGTGTGTAGGGGGAGTGGGGGGTGAGGTGGGTTGTTCTCTAAAATTTTCAAGATAAAATGGATCTTACTTGGTTTGGAATTATTAGCTTTAACCCACTTTACCATCATCACCTTTTGCCACTTCCTCCCATAAAACCTATGCTCCAACAAAATAAAACATCTGCCATTCTTTGAACATAATATTTATAGTCTTTCATGTCTGTGTTTTTACCCGGCTGTTCCATCTCTGTTCTCAACACTTTCTTCCCTTCTCTCAAGACCCAATTCAAGTAGAAATTCCTTTGTGATAACCCCCTTTATTTCCCAAGCTTCAAGATGTGCACCATCTTTTCAGTTCTGGGGGAAACTTGTACAAAACTCTACTTTTACACTGTTTATCACTTTTATTAACCCCACCGCTGACACTTGAGTGGCACCTCCATGAACAGATCTCTGTCTCATAAATCTTTACACAGGGCTTAATAACTCTTTGCTGAAGGAATGCAAAACACTATCCTTCTTAGAGAGATGGTAATGTAACACTTTTCTTCCTTGCTGCGTGGGAGAAGAATACAAAGAATTGACTAGGAAGTTATTCTCTGAGAACTGAAGTTGGGAATTTTGAGGAAGGTGAAAGCTTAATAGTCAACTTTTGTTATTACCTGCCCACATAATTCAACCTGTCTCCTAGAAGATTCTTAATTTCCTGAATACAAAAAGAATATTCTACTATTGGCTTTATGGGTGTGACTTTGTTTTGGAGAGAAATGTGATGATGAATAATATTAATATCTGGATATTTTATTCAAAGGCTGAACTTTGTTCGCATTCCTCCTTCAATAAATCATCGCCTTAAACTTCTGCTTCCATTTCTCTTATGCAGCTGTAACCTATAAGTGTGAGTTGCAACCTTTGAACTTAGATTGACACATCTTCTAGACTGACTACACAAGGAAACCTTAAGTAAAGTCATTGTCACTTGTACGGGGGTAGGACGTGTGCCTTGGTCATTGAACAAATATCTTTGGGTACAATGACATCATTGTTCTAGCCTGGAATTAGGCATATCTGCCTCTATTTGATGCCAAAGAGCACATTTTGCTACTAGACATTTCAGAAGGTGCCCATTAGGAAAACTGAAACCAATTATTTTTGAGTAAAAACTGTGTCACAGGAGATGAGGCCTTTAATAAAGAGCAAAATAAAATAAGAAGTAAATTTATTTATGAAAATGGAAACATATAACCTAATTTTAAATAAGGAATCATAAAATTATGAATCACTTGTTAAAAGCCTTTGTGTGTTTTTTAAAATTAGAATGCCGATAATTTTAACAGTTTTTGTAAGCGGCTGGCATAGATTAAAAATTATTTAGGTATTGAAATCTGAGGAGAATGTCCTAGGACAGGGACTTGCCAACCTGTCCTATAAAGGACCTCAGTAGTCAATGGCAGGCTGTACAGTGTCTGTGACACCTATTCACCTCTGCATTGTTGCATGGAGAACCATAGGCATTATGTAAACACATGAGTGTGGTTGTGTTCCAATAAAACTTCATTAAAAAAAAAAGGTAAAAGCAAACAAATGGCAGGCCAGATTTGGCTTATGGGTCATAGTTTACTGACCTCTGTTTTAAAAATTTTGTTCCCAAAGTGCTGAACTAGCAGCACCAGTATTACCTGGGAACATGTTAGATAAAGAAGTTTTACTGCTGCACCCAAGACCTGCTGAATCAGCAACTCTGGGAGTGAAGCCCAGCAAGCCCTCCAGTGCATTGGAGAATTTGAGAATCTCTCTTCTAGAGTAAAGACAATTGACGTTACCTCCCTCCAAAATATTTTCTCTCCTTAAGACCTTGGCATAGTACCTTGTACATGGGTGGAAGACAAATGAATAAGAAAGAACATTAGCCCAAACTATGCTCCATGGATATTTATTTGTTGGCCCTGGAGAATCTCGTGTTCTTTAGCTTTTGCCATAAATACGATACAGTTGGAAAAAAAGATGAATTTAAAGGCTTTAGTGAGTTTAAAAAAGGTAAAAAAAAAAAAAAGAAAAAGAAAAATGTAAACTTGATTAGAGAGCATGCCTTCTGTGATCAACTATAAATGTTATGTGTCCTGAAAATTTATATCTAAAGCCACAGACCTATCTGACAGAAAGTATTCATTTGTTTTTTTAATCATAGAAGCATATTGAGACTGAATGAAAAGAAAATGATGAATTTTATATTAATTACACTGAAATTGTATTGACTGGTTAAGAGTGCTCTAGGTTTCTAATCTAATAAGATATTACAAATGCAACACCTCCTATGATTATAGCCAAGACTAGTTTGTCTCTCTGATAACATGCTCAGATCGGGGATTTGTTTGCTCAGACTGAAAATTAAATAGTCAGACCTTAGTTGCATGTTGTTACAAGTCATCTAAATTTATATGATGCTCAAATTCCATTCTCATAAATGTACCATTAGTATATGAATTAGTAGTGCCAAGAAACACAAGGAAGCTTCTGTCCTTTGGTATAAAGAAATCTCCAGGGAATTCAAGAGGGAAGAGTGGCAAAGCCACTGCTCAATATTACTTCTTTACTTGTTAAGTCAACAGAAGATTATTAAATTAGGAAAACAATAACTCTAAATAAAACAAAAACGCATACTTTTTAAGTTCTATTTTTTTGAACTCCAAAACTAAATCGAAAGTCAGGATGCTTACTCGGATAAATCCATTTTCTGGAGGAACTGGCTGAGGACACCCTGAATCTGGTTCTACGTCAGGAAGGTCTATTTCTCGTATTTCTTCGTCGTCACTGATACATGGTTGTCCACTAAAAGGGAAAAAGAAATATGTGTATATATCATAAATATGTATATATGTATGTGTATATATATATGCACACATATACTTACATGCGTACAGTACATATATATGCATGTATTTATACATTACATATGGGTACTCATATATTATATATATTAATATAAAACAGAGAAAACATTAGCAAGAAAAGGGTAGCAGCAGATCCAATACCTCACAAATGTGTTGTGTTGGAATAGGTGAAATTCTAATTATTTCTTGACTTAGCAGTAGGATAACAAATATCTTAGCTCTGTTAGTGGGGTAACATGACTCATTCTTTCCCATTACGCATTCTTACTTGTTCTTCATTATTGAAAATGTGCAGTGCTCCTCCTGCCGCTTCTCCCCCTCACAGGGTTTCCCTCCTAGTTGCTGGGCAGGGTTGTTGCATTCTCGGGTTCTTGATCTCTTATAAGTCACATCACACGTGCTCCAGGATGACCAGCAGCCCCAGTTCCCATCTACTGCCTCTGGAACACAGGAAAACCCATCCACTGATCATGGTGCATCTGAGAGAATTTGGGCTTTGAAGACAGTCCAGCTTGGTTTCCTCACTCCTTAGCTTTGTAATCCTTTGTGGAATATCACAGGATTACTGCGAGGATGAAAAGAATTAGGCCCTGACACATTGCCTTATTTCCCTTTCCTGTCCCTGCAGCCTGAATAAAATGATGACAATTGTGAATTGTTTCCAACGATCGGTGACACATCACACACATATGCGTGTGCATATATGGATGTATAAGTATGAACTTCTGAATAGAGTACACATCAAATTACATGTTTAAAGGTGATGGAATATATTCTCACCCCCGTAACACATCCCCTTTCTAAAGGAGGATTAGAGGTAGCCATGAACATTACCTAGTCCTGTATGGAAACTTTGGTTGTGGCTCAACTTATCCCGATTACAAAAGCCATCTTCTTTCTAAGTTATAATATATAAAAAGGCTTATAACAACAGGATCATATCTTTTATTTTATAGTATTTTCTGTTCTTTTATGTTACAGGCATTGTGCTGTGTATCCTTTAGATATATAATTAAAAAAAAATCTTTGGGTACATACTGACATTATTTCCATTTTATTGATGAGCAGATTGAGGCAAAGAGAGGCTAGACTTTCCTAAGGTCTTTTCTAAGGTCACATAGATTTTTCCTAAGGTCACATAGCCAGTAGGTCTCAGCTGAAATTCACACCAGGACTGTTTGGGGTTTGACTTTAGAGTCTGTTTTACAGGCTTATTTTCCTTGTGAGTTTGCATCAGGTGGAATATGTTAATAGAAGTGTTTTGTTTTAGTTTTAATTGACCAACCTTTTGGAAAGGGAAAAGGTGCCTGCCTCACCTTAAGTTCCTGATACTTACTAGATTTGTAATCCGGTGAGCGTCTCTCACAGTTCTCACCGTAGGTGCCGCTCTGGCACACACACAGACATTGGGTCCCTGAGAGTGTGGGGCGGCCGTTGTTAGGGCACGGGGCGCACTGGCAAGGGTCAAACTTGGCTGCGTATTCTCGAAAAGCTTTCCTGAGGTTGTTCCGTCTTGTCACCGCACAGGGGATGTTCCTTACCAAGTCCGTAATGGGAGCAAGCTGAGAGCAGAGAGGAGGCCCAGTGAGTCACATCCCTTTGGCATATGTTGCCATCACTGCCTAATTCTCTTGGAATGTGAGGCAAAGCCTGGAACATCCCACACTTCAAAGGGATTATTGTAGAATATAGCATATGGGCCTGTTGAACCAATGGAGAAACAGGGAGGACAAGGGAGTTTCTTTCTCATCGACATGGGTAGAGCCCCTCTCTGCAAGGCTTCTGTTGTCTCTAAAGTATGCCAGCTGTGCTGTATCTGGAGCTTACTTTCCCTGCCATTCTACTATGAAGGAAGCTCCATGCAAGGTGTCGCTGATGTAGACTTCCATTGTGTTATTTATTAAGCAGCAAATGCAGGTGTTGACATACTGAGATAGGTGACCAAGAGTTGGGCAGCTCAGGAATGCTGTCCTGAAGCCTCATTAAGTTTGAGTAAAGCAAAAAAACAAAAAGACAAAACAAAACAAAACAAAACACAGAGAGGATGAAGAGAGGTTTTCTGTGTTCTATGTTTTTCCAGGGTTAATACAGGCTTTTGGTGAAACCAGAGGACAAAATGTAGAGTGGGAGAAAATGGAGAAATGAACTCACTGGTAGGAAGAATTACAGTAGCAAATAATTAGTCTTTTAAAACCCCAGAGGAATGACTATCTAATGCAGTGTATGACTTATAAATGCCCAGATGAGCGGCTGGATCTCATTTTCCTACCATAACCTGGAGAGCTCAATGTATGTTCATGCTGCGTGTCAATTACTTTTATAATGATTGAACTCCTTTGTCTTCATTTAAATAAAGTGAGCAGAATAGCTTGTTAGAGGGCTTTTTAAAATGCGGTTCTGTTTTAGGCAAAACTGGCTCTAAATGGCATATGACTGACATGTGGGCAAAGTATTCCATCAGTAATAAAAATCACCTTTTTATGTAACTACAACAAATACAAGACTAGTAAACTTAATCAAAGGTGATAGAAACACAGAGCCAAATAGATCTAAAATCCCATTTATTCCACGGAGCTATAAATGAAGATTTATAATCTTCATTCAAATAAAAAGTTGCAAAAAAATATACAGAAATCAAATTTATTGTATACACGGACAGAGGAAGAACACTAGTCAGGGCAAGTCTGAGCAGCTCTCGTCACCAAATTCTCTTTCCTGAGATTTTAACATGTGCTAGGAATTCTAAATACTAACCTAGAGAATGCTTGTTTGAATAGCAAAAGCAACAGATATGTAATTTAACAAAGGTCCATTGTTCATGTGCAATGGAGAAAGACATTTCCTTTATCTTCTGAGAGGAAAATGGGAAAAGAATTGTGTGACAGTTCCTTTGGGCTGCTAGACAACTACTTTAGCTCTCTTACCTGTAATACTTTTTAATCTTACCTCAAAGTCAATCACAGCAGGATTATCCTTCAGTGATTCTACCCAGTCAGAAAAGACCTTCTCTTCTGGACCAGAGGTCCCTTTCTCCCATGCCAAAGCAGCTGCGTACTCACTCCTCCCACCTTGCACAAAGGAGATGGATTTCTCTGCTCCTTGCATAATTGAACCTGCAAGGTGTTTCAAGAAAATTACTCATTTGTACGGTGTCAGATGGTGGCTGAACTTATCATGGTGATGACTTCTTTGGGTGTATAAATATTAGGTGCACACCTAAAAGCTAACATAAAATAACATACAATGTAATATTGTATGTTAGCTATATTTTAATAAAAATCTTTAAAGCAAAAAGAAAAGTACTCATTAAATTTACTGCAAATTCAACTTTTAACAAAAAATAACAGTGTGAATAGTTACCATTTATTAAGCAGCTTGTATATGCCAGGCACTTTGCATGCATTGTCTTGTGTAATTCTCACAACAGTCCTGAGAAGTAGGTATTGTTACAAACATCGATATTAAAGCTAGAAGTAATCTGGCCTGGAACACAGTTACTAGAGTGGGGCTCGGGGGCTGGGATGCAAATGCACCCCAAGTGCTGACTAATCTGCTCTCTGCTCTCTGATGCCAAACTCCCACTTCTGATATATATTAGTATATGTCTTGGATCCCCGGGATGATATAAACCTCATGGCTTCTGATATCCAATTAGTTGACTGCCATGCTGGAAACTTGCAATTACAGAAAAAAAGCTGACAGAATGCTTTTCAACTTAAAGACAGGACTAAAAACACAGCTAACCAAAGAGGGGGAAAAAAAAATAAACCTCACGTTAAGAGTTGGCACAATGTTTCTTTAATCTACATAGCACAGAGTTTTATACAAATTTTCAAAACAATCCCTCTGAAGTAATGGTGTCTAACTAATATTAATATGAATAGAATCTGAGTAATAGGAAATTGTAGTAAGAAATAAAATCAAATGAAAAAGAAGCTGGTGATATGGCTAATAGTTAATGCCATTAATTTGATGTCTATTCTTCAATGCCAGGAAGGATTAGCCATGCCTCTAGTAAGGTAGTCTAGAATGATTAGAACAATGGGTGAAATACTCTCCCTACGAAGAGTCGTATGATCCTTTCCAAGGTAAGGCACATAAAATAATACAGAGGGATATAAGAAGAACATTTTAGAAGTTTTAGTATTTATTTTTTATATAAAAATAGGAAACTAGTATTTGCCAATATATCATATACCAATGGACAGTGACAAAATAATTGTCTGAAAATAAAATCAATACAGTTAATTACATACAGAAAAGATTTAAAATAATTCATAAGGAATGCAGAGAAAAAATTCAGATGTTAACAATTATTAAAGATAATCTAATAGAAATGGAATGACAAATATAATTTAGTATGTGGGAATTACTGTCCCTGAAATATGGCAATTATATTTTGTCCTTGCAGTGTCTAACTTATTTATAACTATAATGGTGATATTTTTCAATGTTTGTTTGTCTGTACCTTAGCTTTTAAATCTCCCTTTTCATTTAATCCTTATATTTAATCTTTTTGTCTCTGAGCTCTTGATTTATTGAACTCACATTCTTATTAAATTATTCTATAACATGAAAAATTGGTATAGAATCTGTAACCGTTCTTTGGATGATATTACTAGGTTATTTGTTTTGCACACTGTTCTATAATATTTTCCCCTCTTTTCCTTTTTTTCTATAATATAGTATGAATGCATAGTTGTCAAACCAGTTCTCATTTTGCTTATGCTTAACACGGGAATCTGCACATAAGCTATCCATATACTCTGATATATTTTAAATGATCTATTTATTATTATAGTAAATATTATATTTCTATTTATTCCTCATCTGTCTCCCCATGAGAATATAAGCTTCATAGTGTGGAAGTTTCTGTGATTTTTGCTTCCCTTTGTTCTGAGCAGAATGAGTAGGAATCCGTCGCTGAAGTAAGGGAACAAGAGAATTTTACTCAGAGGAAGGAGTTATTTATAACGGCAAGACACAGGAAAGGGCGTGACTTACTCAGGAGATTACCTACAGTTTAGGCAGGTAGAGGAAGAGAAGCAGGAACTTCTCTTTAAGGCTTTGTGAAACCATTACAGGTTTAAGGCAGGAGAGTTGCATGATAAGATTTGCCTTAGAGAAGATTCCTCTCACAGAAAATGGTAGAATAGATTGGAAGAAGGCAAGCCTACAGGCCAGGGGCCAGTTAGAAGGCTTCTGTGGTAACCCAGGTTGGAAATAATGAATAGAGGGCATGCTCATGGAAATGAAGAGATGGGGATAAGTGGGAGAAATATTAAAGCAATAGAATGATTACTTATTGAATGTGGAGGCTAGAAAGAGGGAGAAATCAAAGATAACATTCAGGTATCTGATTTGGTTACCTCATCCTTATTTACATAACTCTCTTAGACCCTGATCAGTCTGTATTTTGAATGGTTGTTTATACATGTCAGTACTTTGTAAGCTCTTTGATAGGAAGGCCTGGTTTACACCCATCTGTACCTCAGAATGCCAGACATTGGTCAGCCCATGGGAAGGATCAATGAATGTTAATTAAATTAAACAACCTAAGTATAAGATAAAGAAAACCTCAAACATTTTTCCTTTTTAAGTAGTGCTGATGATATTTTATTTGTACTCTCTCCCCCACCACATACAGGGCTCTGAGGTAGATAAATGAAATAAATGAAAAGTTAAAAACAGCACAGTCATGTGCAGTATGGTACTTAAATTACTGTCAGCTTCAGGAAGCACTGTGTAAGCTGCTAAGAGAGTACTGTTACCTTCATATTTCTCTGACATCTTGTTAGTGGTGCACCGTTCTTCCACTGATGTTTTTTTAAAGAAAAGAAAGCGTTTCTTTGTTACAATCTTGACACAATTTTTAATTTCTTCCTGTGTTAAACCTAGGAAATAGAATACAAACAAAACCCCTGAGAATGCACCCTTGAGAATTCAGAGAAGAGGATCATGAGGCTCTAGACCCTGTGAGAACTACCAATACTTGGTACCAGTCGCCATCTTCTCTAATTCCCATAAGTGCGAATGAATGACAGGTCTTCCCTACAGACTCAGTCCTTCAAAGACCCTGACACAGTCCTGAACAGAAGAGGTATTTATGAGTCCCCGCCATCTCTCCCTTTAACACTGGCCCTAAGAAGCACACATGGGGTCATTGTGGCCCATCCTAGGGGATCACATTGGCCTCTCCCTGTTGTTTACACACAAGGAACCTCAGTTTGCCATCCTACTGGCCACTGCCACTGTACAGCCCTGCAAATCAAGAGACGGCAAATCAGCAGATGTTCTGCTTTCGGTGCCCCACTGTTAGACCTTTCTGGGCCACAGCCGATTCGATGTGATTTTTCTTCCCTTAAGTTTTGTTGGTCACTTCTCCTTCTGTGAACATACTTGTTTGTGGTTCCTCTCCCTGGCTCAGCTGCTCACTCCACCTCTACTTCCAAAACCCATTTGTTCTGCTCTCAGAAATTCTGACTTCTGACCTACGAATTTCTCTCTTCAGTGTCTTCATTGACTGCTCTCTCACTCTCCTTATCTTAATTCAAGCCTGTTCTTGATAAGTTTCCTGTTGTCTCTAAAGAGAGATTGGTACTGCCTCATTCCCAGCCCCTTCACATGTGGGAGCTGGGGTTGTTGATATCTTCCTAGTCTCCCAGTGCTGCTTCCATAGGATGCTTCTCCACAGTTTTATAGCTTTTGGAAAAACCCTGGTGCTCTGAGGCTCAGGCCACCCAGTTCTAATATGTTTAGTCCTCATTGTTCTTTTCTTTTACCAAACTTCCAAGCATCATTTGTTGAAGATTTTGTCATCTGAATTATTCTTTCCCACCACAATCTTGACATTATTCTGAATGACTTCAAAATCCATGTAGATGTCAGGGACTGAGAGGGACACAGCGCAGGAAATCAGGTCTGGCTCGTTGTAGGCTGAGTTAGTACTGCCTGCTTATCTAGGGGTAATTTGAGGACAAGCAATGTCCCCCCCCCCCTTTTTTTTAACTGCTTCCCAAACCATCTGACCTGCTACCTGAAACATAAAAATTAGAATCCAGGTTTTTGCCTTGCAAAACATAAGCACATAAGAGATTAACACGTTAATATTAGCTCTTAAGCAACTTATAGCAAAGTAATTTATCAAATACTGATATTTAGGGTTGCAGGTTACGATAGGCAGGAAAGAATGTGTTTAGAACTTGAGGCACAGTTTGGTGTGATGCTGAAATTGAAATCTAAAGATAGAGATCCCGGAGAAATGAGACTGAGTAGATGGGGTGGGGTCTGCAGTTTTCTCAATAGTTTGACACATTTGAAGAGATGCATTATAAGTTGGGAGTAAAAATTCTTGGTTTGAATTTCTCATGTTTACCTTGTATCTTTAACTTAGAAAAATGGCTATTTTGATCAGGCTGAATAAATATGACTCATTTTTCTTCTGGTAGTATTGTTCCTGTAAGTGGGTCAGTCAAATGTTGAGGCCATGTTGATAATTTAATGCATCTATAGAACTTAACTCCCATCTTTTCTTAGTCTTTCATTAGGCTTTTATACTTTGTAAGTGAAATTAAATTTTATGTGTCCAATTCACTAATTACAACATAATTAATTAACCATAAGCTTAGTTAATTTCATTTCCTGAGGGTTAGAGGAGAATCCTTGAAGATTTGAATGAAGAATCCCTCTTATGAGCCACGGTGTTCCTCATGCAGTGATTAATATATCAAGGCTATATCAGTGAATTTCTGCACAAGCCTTCTCTTCCCTTCAGTATATAGTTTGCTGCCTGACCTCTGTCCACATTGACAAAGACTTGCTTGATGCTACAGGACTGGGCCCCTCCAAGCTGAGTGTCCCTTTGATGTGGCACAAGGTTGAGTATTTTGGAAATGTCCTCAGTTACTCTGACTAAACAAAGGTCAATAGCATTAGTCAAAAATGTCATGCCAATAAATAGTGGGGCAATGAATTTTTTTCCTCAATTCAAGCAGAAAATTTAAACTCCTTTAACCAAAGGAGTTTAAAATTACCACCTGACATATTATGATATTTTAATTGTTTAATGTTTTCACTGTATTCCTGAAATTCTTTTCACTTTGCACACTGAAGCAATGTCAACTTATATTCAAGGTTTTAAATTGACCGTGAGATACTGAACAATAGAGGAATGAATCAAGGGATGCAAATAAAAAGCAATTTAATTTTGTTTATTCTCCTTGAGAGAGACAAAATACTATGAAATATTCAAGTCATTTTTTCAAAATTTATGACAAGGCACATGATTCATATTGAATAAAGCAAACAAAAACCTAAGCTTATACTCTATTTCCATGTTATGGGAAAGAAATGGAAAGAGAGACAAGAGAGGAGGCCAGAATATATAATCATCTAGAAAGTGGGCCAAAATAGGTAAACATACCTTGTGGAGAATTCTGTTTCATTGAGATTTATTTCTGTCTGATTGTGCTTCATCTTAACCACAATTAAAATTGTGCACCAATATTATTATTGTGACTCAGAGAAATATATATGTGTGTGTGTGTGTGTGTGTGTGTGTGTATAAACACATGTATATATACACACACTCATTGAACATAAAAATGTATATTACATGTAAGAATATTGCATATAAGAATATATGTTTTATTGACTATATTGAATATACATATACACACACTATTAATACTACATATATATTATGTTTATATGTGTGTGTGTGTGTGTACATAGGTGTGTATGGTTATATATTTTTAATTTCCTATCACATCTCAAACTCCCTTTCTTTCCTTTATTATGTATATCTCATTGTCTGTCAGTTTTTTTCTCCATTTATAGAGAAAGAGATGAAAGCTGAGAATGTTCCAGTAGGGAAGTATAGCTCATCACTCATCATTTTGGTTATGGGCCTTCAACTATTAAAACACTTGATGGTTGATTAAAGATTCACATCATTCTTTAACTGACCTGATCCTTAAGCCTTCAGAAGATTTGCTCTGAATGCATGATGACTATAGCTCATCAAGTGGAGAAATTACTCTCTGGGTTACAGCAGCAGTGACCAGAATAATTTTATCCCAAGGGTGAGATAAAACCAACTCAAGGGCCAGAGATTTCCCCCAATCATTTTTGCTCAGCATTAATGTTGATGCTATTTTCAGTGGCAGAAGACATCAAATTTATCATGCAAACATTTCTCCCGTGGAAAGGATAACTGAAATGAACATAAAGGGTAGGCAGTGTGGAAAGTTCATCACAGCATAAATCTTTTCAATTTCAGTAACTCTGTCAGGTGAAATTTTTTGAAGACCAGCTTACTGCAAGCCCTTCTCCAAGACATGTATCCCATCTCCTCTCTTAGGAAGCAGATCATGAGGGTTCTCTGGTCATTTAAGGTTTGGAAGGACTCAGAGCTGTCACATTAAAACTTAGTATTTGCCATCTGAGATGTAAGAACAGAGGGATCGACACTCTATTGACCCCAGGGTTGGCCCAATGCGTTTTTTTTTAAAAGTAAACTCTTGGTTTCTTTTGTGTAAAAGTTACATGATCAAGAATTATGATTTATTTGGGGAACTGGTCAGTTGAGTTCTGGTTACCATTCTGTTTCTAACCATGTCCTCAACAGACACAAGATAGAATCATCACAAGGACCCTGTGTCATTTTACACAGGAGTCTGAAGACGAATTATTCCAAAGGTATTTAAGCTGTAACAACAATTAATATTGGCAATTTCTGATAGTTTTTAAGAAACCAAAACTTATTCATAAACTAAGGTTTACATTGTTATTTTATATGTAGGCAGGAAAACATCACTGATTAAGTACCGAGATATAAAGTTATAACCTTTCCTCAAATAAAAGTGCTTCTCATTTGATTTCAAGCTTTATCAGTCGGTGCGTATCTGGCCCTCATTAACTTAGTCCCTTGTCAAGTCCTTGTTTGCTCCTTCATCTTACACCCGTGGCTTTTAGCTAAAAATCATTGAACGAAAATAATTAAAACAAGAGAGGAAGAGGAAAATGAATTACATGCTATCAGATCAGTTTAGAAAAAAATAAGGGCTGAAGAAAGCATACCTGAGTTCTTTAGTTCCTCACTGCTAAACTGGTAGAGAAGGTCATACACGCCTCCCAGGGAGCCAGAGGTGAAATAGTGAGTCCCGAAATCATCAAATATTCGACTATACAGAGCATAGTTGTATTCTAGAGGCAGATGGTTAAGTGATTTCAAAAAGACATCAGAAAGCTGCAGATCTTTACTTTTCATTGTGAAGTTTAAGACTTTTATCACTTTATGAATCCTAATAAAACTAGAATCCTAAATAGAAGAGGAGGAAAAAAAAGAAAAGATGATTAAAGGTAGTGAAAGCTTGAGGTTATCAAGCACTTAAATCTAGTATTACAATTTTAACTCTCTATTGAATATTCTCACATACAAAATTACAGTTTTCATTTTATTTTCCAGTACATTTTCCTGAGATGTTCAAAGTGTTAAACTGATAGGATTATCTCAATAATGTAAACTGTGTGACTAAGGCATGTGCTCTTTACCAGAAAGAGATAAAGCAGCAGAAAAATAAATCTTTTTCTTTTGATTGTCAATCATGGCTGCAACCCTACTGAGTTTTTGTTTAGAAAGTCTTGCTAATGCAAATAATTGAAAAAAGATTGTGCAAATTTTCAATTGCAAGTTATTCAACTAAGATTCATCATACCTTTGTTACTAACTGGGAAAAAGCATTTAAATTCTCTAGGCTGCAGTTATCTGTGAAATGTCACCTGGTACACAGATGAGCGCTATGTACCAGGTAACATTTCACACCTTTTTCAACATAGCACCAAATAAAATGCTATGATTCAAAATTACTTAGGGAGTAAAATTAACCAAAATTATTTCCGAGACCAGCCGAGATCGGGCGCGTTCTGGGTGGTATGGCCGTAGACACCAAAATTATTTATATCCTCTCTCCTCCACCCCTAAGCAAAAATATTTGTTCAAATGTGTTTTTTTTTTAAATAATTGTTTTTTGTTATGTCAGGTTACTTTAGGATTAGATGGTTGGTATTATGCCCCAAATCTCATTCTATTAAATTGTCCTTCTACATAGTCATGGAGTTTTATAAGTGTATCCATGTAACTGTTCTTTTAAAAAAATTTAATGTACCTTATCTGATCTCTCAATTTTAGCAAATGGTAATGTTTGAGTAATAGAAACAGAGAGAGGAGCATATTTTAGCAAAAGAACTTTATTGTAGCTGTAAATTATTAAACAGTTATTGTCCTGTATGCTGTAATTGTGGAGCAAAATGACTGCTAACACAAAAGAAAAACAATAATCACAAAGATTGAAAGAGTCATCATTCACCCCTCCCTCTCTCTTTCCTTTCTCATTTCCTCCCTTCTTTTCCCTCCCTCCTTCCTACCTTCTTGCCTTCAACATATTTATTGCTTACTATCTCGGGTGCTGTGGACACAGAAGTGCACAAAGCAGACAGAGTTCATGCCTTTGTGGAACTTACATTTTAAGTGTCCATTAATTCTACTTTTTAAGTTTAATACTTGAATTTTGTCACAGAACCATGGCTTGTGAAAGTTGGAGAAGCACTGTGTGTTTAATAAGATGTGCAAGCACTCTCTGAGTATCTGAAATGCCTGTTCAGATATGGGTGGTTAAAAACTTCCAGGTTGCTTTAAAAACTAAACAGTGGAAAACATAGTGAAATTTTTGGTAACTCATCTTAGCACAAGTACCTCTATGGTGCTCCACAGGTCAGTGCATGATGGCTGGAATTGGCTATTTTACACTAAAAAATTATGTGACAGTAGGTTATTAACCATGTATGATTTATTTCAACATTCTGTGAGATCTTCCTTTAATTTAGCCATGTTTTTGTGGGTTAGATTTTGTAAAGTAAATCAGAAAAGCACTGACTCTTATTGAAAAAACTGATATTTTGACTTTGATACAAACTATACGCCCAACAAACATGTTAGTCAGATCTGTGATTGACAAAATTAATAAGTAAAGCATTAAGCTCCATTGATGGGCTTGGATTGATTTTCAAGTTTGTGGTTTCTTGTTTTCAATATTTGAAGACTAAGAGAGGTTGTAGTGGTAATTTCTATTTAGAGTGAGATTTCCTTATTCTGTTCAGATTTAATCAAAGACAATAGTCATGGTACAGGGTTGAACCATAAGAAGGTGATGATTTTGTAAGTAAAAAATTATTGGATGTCAGAAGTTCTACATGTTTCCATCTGATACTGGGAATAATCTTAAATGTTTCCACTTTATGGCAAACTATTAGAGGATCAAAAACAGTAGTTTACCTACAGATAAGTGTTCTGCAAGTGTTCTCTAGCATGTTTGAAACATTTATAAACCAAATCTTTATAGCAATTCTTAATGTCAAGGCTGATTTTATACACACACACACACACACACACACACACACACCCCTACATATATATACATATATAAATGTAAATATGTAGGTGTGTGTATATATATTATAAACATATATAATATATATTATGCATATATATTATACATACACACACACACACACACACACACATATTTGTGATCCTGGATACCAAAATGAGCTAGGGACTTAAAAAAAAAAGAAACCAGAATCACATGCCCAATCCTAGATATTCTGAATCAGTAAATTAACGGAAGGACGTAGGCGTGATGGTGGTAGTGATGTATTTTTACTTCCTAGTAATTCTGATACTAACTTGTCTTAAGAAAATAGTTTGCCTCATACACTGTTGGTGGGAATGCAGATTGGTGCAGCCACTATGGAAGGCAATGTGGA